>NC_045167.1:4160301-4225301 GCF_900700415.2 Clupea harengus | reverse complement strand
AATGGAGTCAGAGTGAGCCATTCAAAACGAGTCCAAACTCTGAAACATTCAGTTGTAGTGGACACCTGTCTAATAGAACGGTTATTGCATAGTTTGAAAATGCTACTCTTTCTGCATTCACCACTGATACACTATTTAGTAGCAGTTCTATCTGTCGCTCCGTTTAACTGAAAGTGGCGAATAATAACATAGGAATGCAGTATGCATGATGCTAACCTTCAACTACATCCTCCTCACAAGCACTCTGTGAAAGTGGTGTCTTTACCGCCATGTCGTAGACAGATTCCAGTACCTCTGCATTGTGCCATTCCGTTCCACAGTCTCATCATACCCACTCACTCCACTGGTGGACACATGTGGACATGTCTCTCTAGTATTCCTGGCCAGTAGCTACTCTATTGACCACCTGTCACTTCTCACGCCGTCGAGTGGGAAGAGAATCAATTTCTGACTTTCTATGAAGTGGACTTGAGCTTAGCTTGGAGCTGGAGGGTGGATGTGGACCTACAGGAGAGCAGGCAGGGGACCGCGCTACAACGGACACTTCAGCTAGAGGCATGTTTGATTAAGAAATAACAAATCCATGGATTCATTCGGTGAAGAACGTGTGGTGGGGAATTTTAAATAAATAGCTGTTTTTTTACAACCCCCGCAGCATTTGATATGAATGTGTAATGTATCTAAAACTCACTGGCCAGCACCTCAGGTTTGTCATTTATGGTGAAGCTCTGATTAAATTGAGCTACAAGACAGATTTGAGCCACAGCTAGCTCTGTTCATCGAAAAACCGTTCTTTGAAAAAATATTCAGAGAGTCATGTGTGAAGATTTCAGAGGAACTTTAGCCGTGGCCATCCTTACACATATCTACAGTCTATAGTCTTCATGGCGTGCTGTTTTCTGCAGCTCAACCACTAGTGCATGATGGCACAAAACAACACGGAGGTCACAGTTAGTTTCCACACAGCACGCCTGCCCTCAGCGTAGTCTTTCTGCACACCCCAAATAAAAGCGTCTGCTTAATTAATACATGTAAATATATGTGTGCAAGAGAAACAGCGTGGCTGCACAGGAGCACTGAACAGCCCGACACACTGAAGAACGTGTGTCTCATGAAGGCCCCACTCTATGCTGTCATCACTAGTGTAAGGAATACTAATCCAGTCAGGGAAATTGAGGTGTGCACTGTCAACAGGAGAGATCCCCATTATTATACCAGAGGTTAAGGATATTGTCTGCATGAAGGCAATCATGACACCCCCCCCTCGCTCCCCCATATCCTCAGGTAAGGACAGTGTGAATACCCAGTGTGAATTTAATTGCTAAAAATGCCTCCTTATTTGGGCAAGTGTTTATGCATTGTTCCACTGACTCCCTCCAGGGCCACGTGGACGGACGAGTGCAGGTTTGGTGTCTAGGGGCTCATCAACCTTAAGGGGGGGGGCAAGAGAAGACCCTCCTGGAGGTAATTGCTGTCTGCAGGGGACAGGTGCTCTCACAGTACGGCGCTCGGTGTCCAGTATCACCTCTTATCACACTCCGGTAATTACCTAATTGAAAAGCTCGCTGGGGATGGAGAGAGAGAGAAAGATGAGAGAGGGAGAGAGAGAGAAAAAGAAAGAGAGAGAGATAAGAGATGGAGTGAGAGAGAGAAAGAGAGATAAGAGAGATAAGAGAGAGAAAGAGAGATAAGAGAGGGAAAGAGAGATGAGAGAGAAAGAAAGATGAGAGAGGGAGAGAGAGATGAGAGAGGGAGAGAGAGACAAACGAAGAGAGATGGAGAGGGACAGAGAGAGCTAAAAAGAAGAGGTCTCTGCCATGTTTCCGAGTTGATCCATAAGCACCAGTTTGAAGGTGGGTGCTCTGGAGGTAAACCCAGAGAATGGATGGGAGAGAAGGGGGGATGGGGGAGGCATTGTGGAGCCCAGAGCCCCCATAAGAGCCTGAATAGAAAAAGGATGGCTGATTTACTTGGCAGTGGGAGACACAATGGAGCTGTGTGTGAGTGTGTGTGTGTGTGTGTGTGTGTGTGTGTGTGTGTCTGTGTGTGTGTGTGTGTGGGTGGGTGTGTGTGTGTCTGTGTGTCACTGTGTGTTTGTGTGTGTCACTGTGAATGTGTGTGTGTGTGTGTATGTGTATGTGTGTATGTGTGTGTCTGAGAGAGAAAGAGAGACAGATGTTTCCATATGAATGGTGTTGCTCGGCCACTGATTCACTCAGCTTAACCCCTTGACCAAGCACAGCTTACATTTGCATATCCATACATCAGGGTCTGCTTGCTTGAGGCGTGTCTTTAAGTAACGGATAAAGGCTATCGAGGTGTCCCGACATACAAAAGTCTTCGACTTTGGATTGGAGGCAAACAACTCCACAACGCAAAGGCGTAACAATAGTTTCCTCCGTCTATACCCCAGCTGCCACACATGTGTTTAGGTGTGTAGAACATAGGCCCACAAAGGCAACATTTGGTTTAGTCTAAAAAGAAACCAACCTGTTTAGTTTCCAAGCTAGTACCTCTTTTTAAAGTCAAAGATAACGAAGGTTGCTTACTTAAAATAGATTCTATTCTATGCCTGAATTCTTGCTAACATTAATGTTACCACTAGCTGTTTCTAATTCTATGCCGACTAGCTTGCTAGTTGTCCAGAGAACAACGTTATTTGATCATGGAATGTGTCGTTTTATTGTGTTTATACCACTTGTCACAATGAGAGAATAGATTCATTTTGTTAATTCAGTGTTTGCTTAAACACGCTCACTGGGGTAGAAATGTTGATGGGCAGTTTACCATTCACTATCGTTGTTATAGCTACTATTCAAATTTTCCAGATTAAACCTTTTAACCGAATCTGCTTAATACGTGTCTTGATATACAAATATACAGACACACTATGGCAAGCACTGAATAATGACTGAGCCAATCACAAAAGAGAAATTATCTTCAAACGTCATTCAGTGTGTTTGTTACCCCCTGTTCCTTGTAGCTTTATTCTACTGTACGTCTGTTGGTGATTGGTCTGTGTATTTAAGGTCTGTGTTTGTAACTTTCCCTTGCCAATTCGTCTTGTTTGCCATGCAAAATGATTCCCATGTTTGTTTTTGTGTGTTACCTTTGTCCTTGTATTGTTTTTTTCTTTCTATGCTCAGTTTGCCTGCCTAGATGTTGTTGTTGTTGTTGTGAATCCTCCTTTTTTAAGTAAAGCCCACTTTTGTTGCTACTTTGGTCTTTGGTTGTTGTGCGTTTGGGTCCTCTCTTCCTCCCCAACGCGACAGTGACAGTGTGTGTTTGAGTATGGTGTGTGTGTGTGTGTGTGTGTGTGTTTGAGTGCCTGTGTGTGTGTGTTTGAGTGTCTATGTTTGTGTGTGTGTGTTTGAGTGCCTATGTTTGTGTGTGTGTGTGTGTGTTTGAGTGTCTATGTTTGTGTGTGTGTGTGTTTGAGTGCCTGTATGTGTGTGTGTTTGAGTGTCTATGTTTGTGTGTGTGTGTGTTTGAGTGTCTATGTTTGTGTGTGTGTGTGTTTGAGTGCCTGTGTGTGTGTGTGTTTGAGTATGGTGTGTGTGTGTGTGTGTTTGAGTGCCTGTGTGTGTGTGTGTTTGAGTGTCTATGTTTGTGTGTGTGTGTGTTTGAGTGTCTATGTTTGTGTGTGTGTGTGTGTTTGAGTGCCTATGTTTGTGTGTGTGTATTGGGCTTGTACTTTATTGTTATGCTTTTAAGAATCAGTAACAAGTAAGTAAGGGGCACCATTGTAAGCACAGCACAAATCCATTTAGCCGCTCTGTAGCTAGCGTGTCTCTTTTATGCCTGAAACGTTTTATCTCCCTTTCACACTCACCCACACACACACACTCAGGCACACACACACATACACACACACACACACACACACACACACACACACATAAAGGCTCTTATACAGCACGTGCTCTACTTGGCCTTCCCCAAGTTGAAGCAGAACTCCATTTACTTCAGGTTGTAATACTGTGTGTAGGGGATGCACTGCACTGATAAACACACCCTTCTCCTTGGGCACTGAAAGAGTGTTAAACCACTCACTGTGGATTTCAGCATGGGCTGGAGTGTTTGGGGTGTAATTCCTAATGCTCTGTGAAGTGTGTGTGTGTGTGTGTGTGTGTGTGTGTAGGTGTGTGTGTGTCCAATGTCCTTGTGTATCTAGGTACAACAAACGACTTAAGAGTGAACACAGTGGCTCCAGAATGATGCAGTCTTGCGTTAGTGCTTTACGATAAAGTTCCCTCAGTTTAAATCAGTGAATTCATGAATCAACACAAGCAAGTCAGTAATATGGTAAATGGACTGCATTTACATACAGTAGCGCTGTTACTTCTCAGAGAGCACTCAAAGCGCTTCACACATTAATGCCTCAGATATCTAGCCATTCATTCATCAGGAGCGGTTGGGGGTTCGGTGTCTTGCTCAAAGACACTTCGACTCTTGGTGAGGTGGAGTCGGGATCGTACTAGCAACCTTCCAATTGCTAAACGACTCCTCTACCTCCTGAACCCCAATCACCCTCCTGAACCACTATCGCCCTCCTAAACCACTATCGCCCATGCACTGATATAAGTGTTAGTACGGTGTTAGTTGTGCTTATCACATTGTTAATGCGTTAAATGCACTCGTTTATGGCATGTGAGTGTTTCATGAATGACAGGTTTCATTTAATACATCTAGAACTAGTAGGTCATCAGTTAACAAACCATTACCTTTAGCAAGAACAAACCTCTTAATAGTATATGGTGTAGTTAGTGCTTCAATAGTGTATTGTATTTATTTAATGTTAATTAACTACACATTAGGGTGTTTTAAAAGTAAGAGAGGCAGAGCCTTTGTGTGAGTTTGTGCATGTTTGTGTGTGTGAGTGAGATAATGACTCTCACCCTCAGTCAGCGGTGTATATCCAGACAGCAGTCTCTTGGTACCACACTGCCGTTGTCCTGTCCCCTCCCCTCCTCTCCTGGTCTCAGTAGCGTGTGTGAATACTGAGCTCTTTTCCAGCAGAGTCCTCTGCTCCTTCCCTGCTCCTCTCTGCAGCGCGCTGACGCACTGCCCTACAATATGCATATTGGGACGCTGCCGCTACAGAAATTGCATTAAATATTTCTGTACCCCTCCAGCTAGTGGATTAAGTGCATGGCTGGGGAGGGGGGGTGCAGTAGCAAGCCCTAATGAGCTCTGGTGTGTGTGTGTGTGTGTGAATGGAGGGGATGGTGATTGATCTACAAAATATAGACCAGCCGTTACGAGTTTTTTTTTTTTTTTGTCGTTGTGCAGGTTTAAAACTCAGTCAGTCAGCAATAACAAGACATTCAGATGAGCTACCTCCTCTGCATGGCAGGAACATAAATAAATACATGTAGAAATAAATCATTTTCAAAAGCAGTTGTCCATGCATTACTATTACCCCCCTCTGCTCTCGGTCACACCTTAGAAGTAATGAGAGTAACAAAAGATATCTGATCATTTCCCCCCTCAATCCTGTCTCCTTTGCGGTCCATGGCTGAGACCAGAAATAATCACTCAAACGAGCCCTCTCGTTTTCAAAAGGAGTCCATTGTGTTTATTGGAGAAAATAATGACGGGGTTTCATTGAAAAATGCACTGTACAGACGACCAACACAGTGTAGTGATTATGCACACATTCCTTCTCTGAAGACTTAACTTCACAGACAGTGGGAGGTGTGTGTGTGTGTGTGTGTGTGTGTGTGTGTGGGGGGGGGGGGGGTGTCTTGATAATAAAGTAAGGTCATTTGAAATTGTTCATATCGCTGCGAAAGTACAGTTAAATTGCACACATTACTTGTGACTTTAACATGATGAATAAGGCTGTCAATGGCGCAGTAAATAAACGGCGTAACATCCCACCTGTGACGAGAAGGGGGCCGTACTCTTCACACTTGTCAATGCCATTACAGCGGAGATGGGCAGACCCCGGTCTTTGTTATGGCTTTGTCGGATGCTTTATTGCATCTCCCGAAGTAGCGCGGAGGGAGCGGCGTCTCAGGTGGCCCGGCCGCATATTACAAGCCGTTAAATTGATCCGCATGGAACAACCATAAGAAAGTCAGATCAATCTAACTGCTGGCCCGTCCCAGTGGAATAAATTAGCAGTGGTTTCATATTTGGCGTGAACGACATTACTGAGGATCAGTTGGATACTGTTGTTTTTTCTATGTCATGGATGCCCGTCATTCCAGGAATCGAGTCAAGTCAATAATATTGATTTTGACCAACAAGTTTACACGGCGGTGAGTCACCTCCGACATCTAGTTATTCTTGTCCGAACGGTCTTGTCCAGTGATCGTATATCTGAACGAACAGGCATAACAGGTTGAAAGACTATCAATTGTTCTGAAATAGTGACCTGCCTTCCTGATAGGATGGGTTTAAAAGGAGTTAGTCCCACAAAGACCGAGATGGTTCACTGAGGATGCAACATCCTTGCACACCGTAGCCTACAGAATACCAGAATACCATGAATATCACCTGCAATCATGATTAATTTCACATCTCATGAAAAGGCAGTGCCACCTAGTGGAAACAAATAACAATCACAAAATGTTTGAAATACATTCATTTTCATATTTGCTTGTTGTATTTAGAAATGGAAACTAAAAATGACTTATTCAAGTGACCGGGGAAGGCCTCAGGTTCTCCTGTTCTATTAAGTGTTTTTTTCAGAGAAGTCCCTGTATTTTGTTTGTTGCACACAATAACACATATTTTGAATATTGAAAACCCGAAAAAAAATACTAAAAACAAGAGCTAACACAGAAATGTACAAAATCTTTTTTGGCAACATGTCAACTTATAAACGCATATGCATAACTCTTTTAAAACAAAGATACTATTTCTTTGAAAATAATCAACACTCTTTAAAAATATACACGTTCTTGTATTCTAAAACAAATTCAGCAAAACAAACAAGCACAAAAACAAAAGAGCAAAATTACCACACAAAAAAAACATTCATCGGAGAGTAAAAATGACTTTCTTCACCTAAATGAAGAGGCAGTAAGCATCTCTGTGCAGACCCGACCCCTAAGACCTAATTCTCCTAGGAAGAAGCGTGCCATAGCAGTAAATACATTCATCTGCCAAGGGGACGCTGAACTGCAATACCTTTCCCCAACACAGCTATTTATTCCTTTGACGAGACGTGTAGAACGGAAACAGCCTTTTATACAAGGCTGCCTTAAACCAGCAGGATGCTGTGTGGTGAGGGGGAGGTTTCCTAATCCTGCTAACCTGCTAGCTAGGTCACAAAAGAAACTTAGCAGAAGCATGACTTGTTTCCCAGTTATGGATGAAACATATTTGGCTCAGTAGTGTGAAGTCATCCAGTTCTGTGTGAGCTCAAACTCCTGAGACACGTCCAGTGATGATCGATGGTGAGGAGTGCTCAAGATCCGCTTAGAGGAACCAACACGAGCCACCAACAGGTGGAAATACTAACATCCAGTTGTTCCTGGGGGGGGGGGGTTTCTACATGGATGAATAAAACAACACTGACATTCAGAGCTCAAGGCATGCAAAAACATCTGGAGGTCAGTTGCCCAGATGTCAGTTTCACAGGTATTTAGAGGGCGGTGGTTTAGTGGGATAAAAGAGTTTTTTGTGCTTTCAGAATTTCCACCAATTTCTCAGGATCCTCCTTGCGCCAGTCTCCCCTTCTCTCTTGAGCCCAACACACTGCTCCTCTCCTCTCTCTTGAGCCCAACACACTGCTCCTCTCCTCTCTCTTGAGCCCAACACACTGCTCCTCTCCTCTCTCCACCCTGAGCAGCTCAGTGACGACAGCACTGCTGCAGAAGTCCAGTCTGTGCAAGTCCAATCCTCTGTGTCCCTTTTCATATCAAACTTTGAAGAAGGCTCCGCCAAGAAGACCGACCAGTCCAGTCCAGTCCAGTCCAGTCCAGTCCACACACCATCACAGCTTAATGAAGGCCTGGCCGAGAACACGGATCTCACCGTTCATTCGGACGTGGTCAAAACAAAGAAAAAAGGTGCCGCTGCTAACCAACCATGCACCGCACCGTGTGGTAACCATCACCAGCGGTGGAGAGTGCGGACATAACTGGCTTTAACGGATGGAGGCAATCAGCCGTCACCCCCCTCACACCCACCCCCACCACCCACCCACCCCTCCCCAGGTCATCTGTCTTGGTCTCGGGATCTTTGGATGTCTATTAAGGTGGGGCCATAGTTCTGTGTGAGCAGGTGGTGCACCTGTCCACAGTACGTGTGAGTGGTCCTGTTCAGTTCCACCTCCAAGGGGGCGAGCAGGGCGCTCACCAGATCCTGCTCGAAAGGGAACTGTTGATAAGGGGAAGAATAGAAAAGAAAGAAGAGAAGAGAAGAGAAAAGAAAGAAAACAAGAGAAAAGACTTAATTAGCGATCTGTGCAAAGGCAAAGAACACATGAGTGACATTTTGCTGCAAAACATTCTGAATGTGCTTTTGTCTTGAAACCACAAAAAGACCAAGAGAAAAGACAAAGAAAAAATATAATTTTTCTTTTCCCAACTTTTTTGTCTAATTGCCAAAGCTGCAGCCTTGTGTCGGCCCCAGTGACACAAAGTTCTGCTGTCAAAGCCTTGTGGCAGAAAACAGTCAACCTCATTAAATCACAATCACAGAGAAAGCCCTTTTAACTGTTATCCACTCACACACACACACACACACACACACACACACACACACACACACACACACACACACACACACACACACACACACACACACACACACACACACACACACACACACACACACACACACACCTTTTTCTCTCCAATAATGAAAGCACATTTATGGCGCTCTCAGGAAATCAGAAAGGTTTATTTTTTACGCGTCTCGATTTGCCTGTGGTGTTCTGCTGGGTCTGCATGCCTGGCCATGTCTGTGGTCTTTATGACTTCATGTCCAGACACATCTCCAGCCATAAACCACCATTTACTGTCCAGCGGGTATTGATTGTGGGTGGGTGATGGACCAGCGTCCAAATGGACCGGGAGCACTCACAGGGTTTTTACGGGCTCCAGGCAGACCCAGCTTTTATGGTTTTATGCTGAGGGACAGGCTGCTCAACACTTTATTAGCAGCGAGAGTAGACGGGGGGGCATTGACATTATGTCTAGAGAGAACCATTCTGCCACACTCAGCCCCTCTGTGTGTGTGTGTGTGTGTGTGTGTGCGCGTGTGCGTTAGCGCGTGTGTGCGTGTATGTGAGTGAGTGCGTGCGTGCCTGTGCGTGCGTGTGTGTTTGTCTGGGTTTTTAGACTAAAACTATGAAGAATACACTGGGCACTCATTTTGCAACTCTAGTTCTTGTTGAAAAGAAACAGCCTAAAGACACAGGCTCATTTTGAGACCGAGTACCCAGTGGCTTACCACGCAACTTCACGACAGACAGCCATCATGCTCACCATGTTCCCTACCACCTTAGCCTCTCTGTACAATCACGCAGTTGGGTAGCATCTTCAGTTGGCATGTCAAGCTGAACAGACTCTGAAGAGCCAGCGTAACTCTCACAACCATGTCCGACCGAAGAGAAAACCCCCCCATGATGGAGATCTCTGAGGCGGTTCATTTGCAAGTGACATCTGAAGAGTAGGTGAATGAAGCCCGATGCAAAGAGATGAAACTCTGTGGGTGGTTCGTGTTAAGATAACGAAACTAATATGGATATTGCACAGGAGGTGTCTCGGGTGTTTCAGTCTCACCTTTTTGATGGCATCGTAGATGGCCCTAAACGCCGGCTGCCTGGAGTCATGGAACACCCCTCTGTTGCCATGGAGAATGAACACGCCCGCTTGTTTGGCAGCATCACAATTGCTACCATAGATACAGTGGTCGGGCCTGAAGTTCCAGTGGCAAGGGAAGACATACAAGTTCTCTGCACAACAAAGAAGCGGACAACAGAAAAAAAAAGAAAAAAAAAGTTAAACAGCTAAAATATGGTAATTCAGCTGCAGCTCCTCATAGAAATAAAGCAAGGAAGGTCAAACAACAATGTACTAGTGTAAACAAAAATCCCAAGGCTCAGTTGGCTGATAAAAATAATGACCTGATGAAATACATATATTGATGGGCCCAGGTGGGTTAGTGACTTGCAATTTACTAGCATATAACCTTGATGTTACATTACTTTAATATGGTGCGCCTCTCTCTCTCTCTCTCTCTCTCTCTCTCTCTCTCTCTCTCTCTCTCTCTCTCTCTCTCTCTCTCTCTCTCTCTCTCTCTCTCTCTCTCTCTCTCTCTCTCTCTCTCTCTCTCTCTCTCTCAAGGTGCTAAAAACACCAAAACAACCCCACTGATAAGATGTATACACTACATGTCCAACAAGACACTTTCACACAAAAGTGTCTGCACGTGCCCTTTAAAAGGTTTCTAAATGTGGTTGCTGAAGCATGTACAATTTTATCAAAAGGTCACCGGAAACAATTAAGTTGCAAAAGTACTTTGAAACATATTATTTCACTGCGCACAATTGAATGAATTCCCAGGTCAAAAGTTGTCCATGAAAATGTGGACGAGCTGACTGAGCGACTCCTCGCAGGCCAGTGGTGATGAGTCATTGGCTCGTTTGCTAAATGAATCCACACTGGCAAATAAACATTAATCACGATTTGATGACGGCAATTATCTGCATACGGCAGTGGAAATGTCAGCTCAGTGTCTGTACTAATTACTAAGCCCTGACAAAGGGACCAACAGCCACTCAGCTATTAAGACAATTAGGACCGTGATTAAACGAGGCTCATTATTATCGTCCATGACATGCAGCGAGTTCTGTATTGGTGTTGGAGGAGAAAGAGAGGGCGGAGAGTCTCACCAGGATTGTAGTGGAAGACGATGTTGATCAGGTCCTGGTCTCCCCAGGTGATGTTCTGCTTGTACTTGTGGTAGAGAGGCACCAGGAGCTCCCCCCAGCGCAGGCCCACGGAGGTCATGTCATTCTGGGGGAACAGGGGAGAGGTCACGTCACAACGGATCCTCAGGAGAGTTCATGCCGAGCACGTGGTTAAAGTTGGTCAAAAAGTCAGCAAACGATGCTTCAACATCTACAGAAATGATGGAACCCCACATACAGGGGATTCGATTATGTTTGCCAGTATTTACATGTCTTTCTGCCAACCACTACGAAGTTTTTTTCTCTGGAAGCCAAAACATTTCTGTTCATTTTAAAGCCTTTACTTGCGTGCGTAGCTGTGGGTCACTTTGAATCAAAGAAGCAGATTAAATGACCAACATGGGTGCTGAATTTCAATGCAGTGCAAACACACTGACAGGTTGACATGAAATAGATGCATAGGTATCCCTGATCTTAAAACGCTTCGGGCACAGAGCGATTCACATTTAAATCCACATTTAAAGGATTGGCTGTTCACAACCTCCTGGTAGCCATGTGGCAATTGCGCCCTCTTTTGTTCTCCAATGACATTACAAGTTTCAAATAAATCCCTTTTTGAGAATTTTTGTGCTGAAGGATGTATCTGTTTCAAGCAGCCCTTTATGGGTTTCTAAATTAACTTTCTGACTTTAAGGCGTCAAATTAAACAAATTGCACAAAAACTTGATTCATCAGATAAACATGCCCTTCTAAAGAAATGAACTGAACGCGGTGATGAACCACACGAATGCTGGTGTTAATATTGACAAAATTCCCATTTTTATAAAGATTTTATGGATTGAAAATGGCTCAACATACCATCTACTGTTTAAAATAATCCTGAACCTTGATGACGTATCTACGACCATTTGGTACGTATCCAGCCCACCTCCCCCAGCCCCCGCCCCCGCCCCCTGACTGAGTCTCATTTTCATTTGCTGATCCAGACTCATCATTCACAGGAGTTTACACCCCCCCCCCCCCGCCCCCACACACACACACACCCTCCTTTGCCCACCTTTCAGCATATTCCAAAAGTTACGCAGTGGGTGGAGTTTGACTTTAAACTGGTGTGAACGTGAGTCTCATTTTCATTTTCTGATCGAGACTAATCATTTTTAGTTTACTAAAATGCCCACCTTTTAGGATGACGCAATGGGTGGAGTTTGGCTTAGAGCTGGAGATGAAGTTACACTTTAATTACAGAGAGATAAAGTCTTTTACATTAAGATGGAATAAGTTACGGACAGAGTTTATACGCTTTAAACTGGCATACACACAACCATGCAAGAGGACCCACGACAAACTACACATCTGCCCTCTGACCTTGAAGTGGGCGGCGCGGATCCTGGTTAGGTTCATGAGCATGACCCCGGAGTTGACCCCGGTGGTGCCGTAGAAGGGGTGGCGGGCGAAGCGGTTGTACCAGGCGATGCGAGGCTCCTCGTGCTCGGGGGACATGGCCGCCAGCTGGGTGGAGTTGAACCGCGACAGCAGCGCCCAAACGTCCTCCAGCGGACGCAAGAAGAGGATGTCCGTGTCCACATATATCAACGAGTCCACTTCCTTCAGGAGAATCTGTGTGTGTGTGTGTGTGTGTGTGTGTGTGTGTGTGTGTGTGTGTGTGTGTGTGTGTGTGTGTGAAGGAAAGGGGTATGAAGATACTGTGACAACCACAGACAGCAACACTGACATTTCTTGTTCACTTCTTATGCTACTGCATGCTAAACTACTGGTAGCAGCCTACTTTTCCACCTTCTGAAAGTGTGTGTAAATGACAGATGCTTCACTTGTGTCTGGAATTTTCCTTTACAACAATGTTACTTGACTTTAACCTAATACATTTTTTAAATGTGTTTAGTCACACCCATTGAAGGGGAACTGCAGTATTTGCATTACCAGATGCGTCCACTAGAGGGCCTTACCGGTAGGAAAAGCCTTTGAGAGGCACAGGGCTTGAAGAGTTTCTTCCACTCCTCCTGGTTCTCCCCAGGGAACGTGATGGGGTAGATGGTGTAGTTAAACTTGGAGCGGTACATACTGGGCCAGGAGTCCAGCTGAAAGAGGGGTCAAGACACGGACATGATGACCCATCTCACTTACAAAATGAGGACTTGCCATATCAGTAGCACAAAGACCGTTAATGAATGATGTAGTGTCGTCATGGTATAACGTCGTGGTATAAATCGTCATGGTATAAATTGCCAGACATTAGAGATCATTATGACCCCATAGAATACCTTTAAACTAATGTGCCCAGATTACATTAACATACACAACAACTTTAACCCTACCACACCCAGCACTGTGAAGCCACCACTGAGTTTAAAACTGTTCTAAAAAAAAAACTAACTCGTTGGGCTGACATAATCACTGTAACATTTGTATCCTGTTTTGTGGATTATATTTGTATTTTTTTTTTGTTCTAAATATGAAGTGACCTTGGGTAACTTGGAAGGGTTGCTTTTGAATCAAATGTATAACTATTATTATACACGTCTAGTCAGGCTACATCCACACTCGTTGTCACTTTAAACGAAAACGATCTCCGTCTAGACGAGTATTTTCGCTCCATATCAGAAATAATCTCAGTCCATACTCTCACGCCTTAAAAAAATGGAAAACCCACTCCAGAGAAGGGTCACGTGATCGGTGTGTCTCGTCGTCTTCTTCTTCTTTTGTCACACTCATCTCTCATTATCTCTCATCTTATCATTAGATGACCTCATTAGATGACCTCATTCACTACAATGACATGCACGTACAGGTAGAACAAACAGGAAATCTTGTTTCAAAATGAAGTATGATGATTGCATGCTTCCTCTTCCTCTTCCTCTTCCTCCACCTCTTTCATCTGGGCGCAGACTGAGTTAAGAGCTACACCACTCTCCTCATCTCTCAAGAGACTTCACACTTTAGAACGATCTAGTCAGATTACACATACATATGAGTACAACAAATACTCAATTCAAAATGAAATGGTGACTTTTGTAAACTATATTGCGTTTTTTTTTTTTTTTTAAACTATACTGCGTTTGTTTTCTTTAAACTATATTGCATTTGTTTGTTGTCACCCTCTGTTGAATTGTTGTAATGATCAGAAAAGACTAGGGTGCGTTTCCCAAAAGTGTTTAAAAAAAATAATAATTTAACAACTATTATTGTTACCTGACAGAGCTCTCTCTGACACTCTCTCCCTCTCTCTTTCTCACTATGGTAACATGGTGGCTGCTCATCGCAGTCCACACGATCAGAAGCCCAGAGAGACACGACCACCCACCTGATCCCTGAAGCCCTGGTGAAGCTGCTCCTCAGCGAAGATGTGGAAGCTCGCTGGTCTGGCACTGAGCAGCATGGCGGACTTCAGCATGGTCAGTGTCTCCTCCTGCCTGTCTCCACACGCCACCACTGCCAGGTGCATGGGCTCCTCTCTCCCTCTCCCCCTCTGAGGAGGTGGGGGAGGAGCGCTGGAGGAGCCAGTATCCCCAGCACCGTGCCTGTTTAAAGGACATGCACCTATAAACTGGGGTTCACTTGAGTATTATTTAACACCTATCCTCACATACGATAAAGCTTCTCTTGGCTGGTGGTTGCTGGTTACAGGTTTATCACGTCATTTGCATTATTCATCAAATCACCACATAGTCTGGGGTCTGCACATTTTACATTCGTTGCCTTCACTTGTGATAAACTATCTGGACAGACAGGCTGGTCCTCCTAAAAAAGCTAAATCAAAGCTCTGAAGCCTGATTATTGTAGTGCTCAAACGTGCAAGCATTTTAATGTATTTACCACGAGGGGGCAGTGTTTACAAAGAAAAACAGAGAACTGAGCTAGCAAAGTCCTTATATAGGTCTCTAGTACTAATAAATATGCGAGTGTAAACCAGTGTTCCACCGTGAGGATAGTAGCCTACTGTCAAAACACAGGTATTGTAAATGCCAACTTTATTTATGTTTATTAGGGAATTTCAAATGACTTTTAATTGTGTTACTGTCACTACTTAAATTGTTTGTAGCCCATTCTTTCCGTTAAAACAATTACTGCACCAGGGCAGGGATCTCGTACACAATTCAAACACAACTCAAACACAGATACGTGTGACAACTGAGGATGCTTTCAGTGGTAAAGTTTCACACTAGCGTGTTGTTGAGGGAGGCCCTCTGAAGAATTCAGAAGGGAAACGACAAATGAGAGTTCACAGCCACAGACACCAAAACCTCCACCTAATAAAACTGGCTAGTGGACTTGTAAAGTGGAAGTAGCCTAAATGTTTTCATATTTATAGAATTTATTTACACAACATTAGAAAGTACACCTTTAACTCTGTGTGCTATAAATTGAGTGTAGGCCAACATGGATCTCCTGTTCGCCTAGTCTACAAGTAACTGAACTTGATACTCAAGCCCTATAAAACGTTCGACGTTCGTGGCAGTTTACTACACAGACACACATGGCTTAAGTTTATAGTTTATGGACACCTAAGCGCCAAACATGTTCACCTATTTCATAACAGACCAATAAAGCACACTTAACAACATGTGTAATCCCTTTATACTGGTGTCTGAATCTGTGAAGCCTAGCATCAGCCAGCGGGCAAACTAGCCATCAGACATTCCGATACATTGGAAGGCGATTCGTCTGGTCGATTCACTGACGGGGAGCCTATGCATTGTAAACAAAAGCAATGTTGGAGGTAACACTATATTGTTTAACAGAGTAGCTACAGATTGAGATAATCTGTGAACAATATTGTCCGACCATTTTTAACGTAACTTCGTATTGAACTTTTCTCGTGGGGTCCTCTGCGCCTCCATAGCAACATTGGCTCCCTTGGGGGTTACATAGTCACTAAACCAGTAGTTCTTAATACGACCTGTTCTTTTGCATGACTCGGGCCTGAGAATGATTAAGAAACTGCTTTTAAAGACTTTATCTTACCTGTAATCCTGCAGATCCCCTGGGCCCCTTGTCTCCGGCCATTGCCTAGCTATCTTCCCGACGTCGCTTTGCAGGGAAGCGGATCGTGAGAAAGCAAGATCCCCAACTACGGCTACGGACTCAAATGTCCCCAACGAGGAGAGATGGCTACACACATAAAGCGCAGAGAAAAACGCTAACACCATGCACAGAACTAGAACACGCATGTATCGCCGCATCTTGGCTAATTAATTGTGGGTTAACTCTCAGATTCATGACAGCCGATTCAGACAGGTCAACCGATCGACAAAAGCTCATGGCAATTGTAGTCTTGAGGTGCCAAGCCAACCACCACTACCATCCCCCACCGCATTCAGGCGTTAAAAAGGGCGTCCCCAGGGGTGACTTCGCAAAGAGATATTCCCATGGCTTGTTCGCGTGTTATAGCAAAGTCTCTGGTTATAGCCTATTCGGAGGTGAACCATGAGACACCGTTTAAGGCTATTTATAGACAAAGGCACGGTCAGCCATTTGTACTATACTCGTTAATATCGTTCCACTAACGTAACCTCTTGATTTGGTTGCGCTTTGGAAAATAATAGTTTGTTTGGAAATGTATAAAAGTAATGCTAAATTAAAATGTTATCAGATATGGCATATCGATCTGTTGTGTCAAGATGTCTGATTCGGGGGTAAAACGTACTCTTACAGCCTTAAAGACCACAACAGATAGTGTCATCTACACCCATGAATGGGCAACTGCCAGCCACAGCAATAAAATCACAGGTCGTTTCAGCACACGACATTCCAGTTGACTTCAACCTAACTGTTGTTTGCATGCAGTCAACTTTAAAAGCATAGGCTACCACGTTAAAGAACTTCATATGTAAGGACTATCAATCTCCGTGGTTCCTGTAGTTCTGCATATTTTATGTCTAGTTACGACCTCCTGAAGAAATTAGTTCCATCTATGCATCGATCAAATCTAATTGGGAGGCAAATGTCTAATCACCTTCTTTAATACCCGTGTGCATAAAATCTATAATGATGACTGCATCCCAGACTGATAAATTGTTATGGCCATTTAAAGTCTAAAAATACTCTTGGCTGATAGAGGGTATGTGACACCAAGTGTATGGTCAAAATGTAAATCGTGCCAACTTTCCGGTTTCGATGTCCCTAAAATTGGGGATGTATTGCCATGAAAAAAAGAAATATGGGCTCCCTTCCATTTACTGCAAATCCCACATTATCACTTTATTTACAAGGCTTTTACTGAAGAGGCTATATCTGGTCATTTTATTCAGTGACATTTCTAGACGGTAATAATAAATCTCTGATGACAAGCTCAAATCTATAAAATGGAGATTCAATGTCAACACCTTCCTAATACAATGTCTTTTTAAGTAATAAATGTTTTTTTTTTTTCTTTCAAACTTTTAATTAACACATAATTCACCAAGATGTTTATGCATCTTATATAGCACACCTTGGCCAGAGCAATGAGAGAACAACATGATATGATATATAACTTGTGCTGTGAATTGTTTTAAAACAACAAAAGTAAACACAAATGAAAAAAAAAAAAAATGTTAATGTAAAATATTCTCTCATGAAACCACACCAAATACCAGCAGGTGCAAAAACAAAACAAAACAAAACAAGAAAGAATAGGTCTTATTCTATCACAGTTTGATAAACCAATGACTGTACAATGAAGGGAATTGCTTCATATTTTTTTTCTCCCATAATGCATTGAGACTCTGAATCAGATCATGCCACAATAGTTCTTATTGGACAGAAACGATGGAGGTGAGATGAAGTGGGCGGGGCTCATATCAGTGTCTACATGTAATCAATAACACCGATTGGATGAGAGTGCCAACATCAATCTGAAATGGAGGATGCATCGGGCTAACTGAGGGCCTATGGCAGGACTTTAGAATGAATCTTCTTAGAATGCTATATCAATAGAGTATTAATCCTGAAAGTGACATAGAAATTCTACAGTTTGTCGACTTGTGTGGGCTAAAAGCCAGGTATCGTCCCAAACCGCGAGGCGCAAAGACGCTGACCAGAGCTGGAATACCCCCCGCAGAGGGAGAGCCGCACGCCAAACCCCCAGCCTCCAGAAAAAAAGCAAAAACAGAAAACTGTTGCTTGGTTTGTTGTGTCGTAGTGGATTTCTCTGCGGGAAGAGAGTGTAACCTGCTGTAAGGGCTTGGCAAACGCTTACATGTGCATTTTCAGAGGGGGGGGGGGGGGGTGGGGGGGACAGGTCTACATTTTGAAGAGGGCAAGGAAGAGGAGAAGGACAAAGGGGACGTAGGTAGGAGAGATGACGCATACGGGTGGCATCTGGGTTTTGAGGACAGCGGATGAGCGGGACTGGGGAGGGTAGGAGGGGCGAGGGAGGTTTGTTTTTTTTTTTAGTGCGACTCTCCGTTGACGGAGGAGGCCTCGCCGCGGGGGGACGAGGAGCGGGACGCGGCCCTCTCGGCGTTGGTGTCGGAGCTGGAGCCGCTCTGGCTGTGGTGGTCGGCCGACGCGGCGCTGGGCGACGAGGTGGACGTGGGCTTGGCTTTCTCCTTAAAGTCCGTGATTATGACCGTCAGGTCGCCCACCGTCACCTCCAGGTGCTGCGCGCTGCTCCTGTCGATGTTCTTTAACCGGGGCCTGCATGGGGGAAACACATACACGTCACACTTAGGCCTGCATGGGGTACAGGACACACACACACACACACTTAGGCCTGCATGGGGGAAACACACACACACACTTAGGCCTGCATGGGGGACAGGACACACACACACACACACACACACTTAGGCCTGCATGAGGGACAGGACACACACACGTCACACTTAGGCCTGCATGAGGGACAGGACACACACACACACACACACACACACACACACACACACACACACACACACACTTAGGCCTGCATGGGGGACAGGACACACACACACACCCATCACACACAGGCCTGCTTGGGGGACAGGACACACACATACACATACACACACATCACACCTAAGAGACTGTTTGTTGAACCTGTTGAGTTGTAGCATTGTGAAGCCTACAGAACTCAAATGAAGGGTAACCCATTTATTTCCAAATACAGAAAGAACCTCACACACACACACACACACACACACACACACACACACACACACACACTGTGGATATCATCACATGGTTATCCCTTCAACTAAAGAAAACTGGAGTAGCCATGGGAAGTTTGAAGGCTTAATGCACATTTTGAAGGCCGTGTGTTACGGCAGGGTACTTCACTAACTTTACTGCACTGATGGACAAGAGACTCAACAGAACAACTTCCTCAACAATAGCGCTTTGTGTTGCCTCTTGGTATATAAATAAAGTTTCATTTGATTTGATTTGAATAATAGATACTCTATAACAAAATAATAGCCCAAAATCAAGAGTCTTCAAGCTAAGCTAAGCTAAGCTAAGGACTTCCTACGTCTTAGTGCTTCTGTACCCTTCTGCTTGATCTAGTCTCCCGTCTAGCAGGTCTGTCTCCCATGGTGGTTCACGTCCATCAGCAGACTCTGCAGTGTAACACAGGTTCCTCTTGTTCAGGGATCGCTTCTCGTGGAAGTGAGATTTAGTGGGGCGAGTGCAATGGATGCTACTGCGAAGTGAAAAACCCACTTCCTGCATTTTTTAAAGAGGGGTATATACACTAGTGCTACGGCTTTGGCCTCCTTGCGAGCGTGACCAGCCTGTGTGTCTGTGGGCATGCTGGAGACCTCCGCGGAATAGTGGCACGACCGGTTTTTAGCTGCAAGCTGTTTGGCTTTTTTTTTATATATATATATATTCCTTTATGCTGCACTCTCAATTCCATCACTGTGCACTTGACTTTCCAAACAGTTGTGCAGTTTTAAGTAGGACTCAGACAGGCGAGGCAGACTCTCAACAGCTGCGTGAACATTTGAAAGGGTATCCGATACCTCTAGGTGTGGGTAGACACACACTCACTGAATTCATTTTCTATGCAAACTAGAGATAACGCTCATACACTCTCTCCCCCTCTCTCTCTTACACACACACACACACACACACACACTTACACACAAACACTTACACACAAACACTTACACACAAACACACACACACACACACACACACACACACTTCATTTCATACATAATTTGGTACTGGAAAACTGGACCAAAAGAATCACATTCTATTTTTATACACAACCTGGCACAGAGACAAGCACAGACTAAAGTCATTTTCTACCCAAGACTGTGTGCGTGTGTATGCTGAAACTGTCTCTCTCTCTCACACTCTCACACACACACACACACACACACACACACACACACACAAACAAACACACACTCTCTCTCTTACTTTTCTACAAGACTGGTGCAGAAAGATACATAAGTACAAATTTGAATTTGCATACAAGCTGGCACAAAGAGATGGCCTCTCGTCTCATTTTGCATCAAAATGAGACAGACACACACACACACACTCCTGGCAGCGGGGACCGCTTGCTCACCTCATCCTCTTGTGGCTGATCTTCTTGAGCGTGGGCTCCTTCTCGCTGCGCTCTTTGTCCGTGCGCTCCCTCTTCTCCTTCTTGGGTTGGGTGGGAGAGGCGAACTGCTGCGTTACTTGCTGGGCGACCAGCTGGGAAACGGGCCGAGGTTTCCTGTGAAAAAATAAAAAACAGCATCACCGCGACGAACACGGACAGGCTAAAAGGTCCTAATAAAGCCGTTTCAGTGTTCACACTGGCACAAAGACATGCTCGCACAATTACTCATGCAGTGAAAACAGTACATGGACAGGGTCATTCACACACACACACACACACACACACACACAACAGTACATGGACAGCCATACGATGACCTTGCTATACAACATATAATAGTAATAGTAATACAACTGACATGCACAGAAAACAAACTTTAGCCATGAGATTTAGTAGTGGGTAGGACACTGCACTTCTCTCAAAACTGTGGCTGTTATTCTAGCAAACACTAGATTCTAACTTGCACTGCTATCCAAACAGTGTGCAAAATGTTTGGGGACCGGTGCGAGGCAAGGTTATTATAGTTAACGAAAACTAACGAAAAAACGAAAACGAGGTGTGATTTTTCTTTTCGTTAACTGAAATAAAAATAAAAACGAGGCTTTATAAAAAAACGATAACTAACTGAAACTGTATTGTGTCTTTACAAAACTAACTAAAATAAAATAGAATTATAGAGAAAATGTCCTTAGTTTTCGTCTTTGTCAATGTATTTCATAGATGTCAATTGATTTCATACATAGCGTCTATCTTCCGCCGTACCACTTTTACTTCACGCCCCTCACCTGGTATTATGGCGGCAAAAGTCGGGAGAAAGCGACAGAGTCCTATTTGGGATTACCTGGAACAGTAACGTGCGGTGAGGTTCGTGGCTGGTGAGGCACTGACTCTTTCAGAGTCAGATTTACAAATATATAAACCCAATACAGTAGCTTAAATCACCATTCAATTGGCAGCTTGCACATTGACTACTGGTTGTTTTTCATATCAGCATTCTAACATAGGTAAGGTGGCTACATACAGTTGGCAGCTGCTAGCTTGTGATGAACTCGTGTTAATATGTGTGATTATGTACAACTTTAGCTGCAATTTAAGTTTAATTTCTCAAAATCAGCTCACCAAAGTGATCACAACCACTTGTTTGATGTTAAATGGCTTTACATAGACATTAAACAATCCTAAGAGAACGGGAAATTAACGGAGCAAGGGCTTTCTCTGATATCAATGTAATGTTAGCGAATGAGGGGTGAGATACCCCCCTGCTAATATTTAGTCTCCGCTGTACGTCCAAAACCAAATCTATTCTTGAGGTTCAAAATATTTTCAAAACATTTTGGCTTTTGATGTGAGAAGTCGATCGAGTTATCTTCTGTCCCGTTGTTTCAAGCATTCATTTTAGCTACGGCATTGGTCTCCCATTATTGATCAATTCACGTTTTGATTGAAAGTCCAGTTATGAGAAATGTTTTAGCTTAGCTATTCATGAGTACCAAAGACGTCACTTCCGTGAAGCCTGCCGCCATCTTTGTGTCCAACTCTACCGTTATTCCCATTGTATTTGTACCCAATAGTAGCTAGTTAGTCATATATATTAATATATAGTAATAATATAATAATAATAATAATATAAATATAATAATGGTATTGTTTTCTATTGATAGGTTCTTAAAATTTAGACTTTTTAAAAGTAGTATTGTCTAATTCTAGTGGTTAGTTAGTCATGACTACGAACACAGCACATCTGAATGAAGCAGAAAGACAACGATATTTAGAAAAAACATTGATTATTGGCTGCGATCCATATTTATTATCGGCAACTTTATTTTGTCCCTTAAAGTCTGCGAAACGTCTGCCCCAACTGTCCTTTCCCGACATATATATTTATCTTGTACACAATCCATCCCCATACACCGGAGATAGCCTTAAGGCTTTCAAAAGTACATCAATATGCAGTTGCAGGATGGGTGAACGACACCAAGATATGGCATCTGGAGACAAAAAATATGTATGTCATCACATGACATCTTAGTAATTCAAACAGCGATTATGAACCGATTTATTTTAGTGGTGGTTAAGAGTGCCAATGTGGGCTAGCTAGGTGTAGCTAACGCCTTTAGTGAAGGGCTAAACAGCTCGCTAACTATTAGCACTCTAGCTTGCTCAGCAGAGTTTAGCTCTGATAAGACACAGCAATTATTCACGATTGTATCAACGTGCTGCATTTCACTTAACATGTCAGTCATTCCCAGGCTCTGAACACAAAATCAACATGTCCGTGGATAGTGGTGCAGGAAGATAAAAAGTGTTGACTGCACAATCTGAAGTTAGATGTTGGCTGCCAGTTGTCTCTTCTAATTTGCAGCCAACCATTTATTCCGCCGATCTAAATCTTTTGGTATACAATTAAATTGTTTCTTTGGGTAATTTTCGCGACTATTGTCGCATCCATCAGCACAACATAAGCAGGGCATTTTAACTTTCTGCGGGTTGTGACCGACTATTGTCTGTGTTGTGACCGACACTCAGCTAGACTTTCGGACACAAAGATGGCGGCGCTTAAACACAGTGACGTCACGTGGTACTCATGAATAGAATCTTCCATTTTCGTAGTCAATGTCAAATATAAGAAGAGTAACAGCAGAACAAGAATAAACCCGACCGGTGGGCTCTCGCATGCTCCCTTTATTGAAGCAGAGGTACTATTTGCCTCCTCTCCGTGCTTTTTCACTGCGGCTTTACGTCAGATCAGCAAAACTAAATAGGTTCTACGCATGCGCTCAACCTAGTTTGTGAGGGATTGCGCAATCTGAGATGAGGCACAGCTCGTCGCTGCCTCACCGTCTCGCTGTCTCCTGTCTGTTTGAACAGGACATGCGCAAATTCTGTTTTTATTACATATTATTTATTATAGCTTGTATCTTCTATTCATTTTGAGCATTTTGTTTTGACTGCCTGCCCCCCCCCCCCCCTCTTGGTTTCTTGCATTCCGCGGTAAAGACTAAAACTAATACTGAAACTAATAAAAACTAAACTCAAACTAAGCATTTTCAAAAAATAGAAACTAAACTAAACTAGCAAACCCGCTTTAAAAACTAATTAAAACTAAACTGAAATTGAAAACAAAAAGTCAAAACGAAATAAAAATAAAAACTAGTGAAAAACGCAAAACTATAATAACCTTGGTGCGAGGCAGTGCAGTGCAGAGCCAAGCAAGGCAAGGCAAGGCAAGGCAAGGCAAGGCAATGTTGGAAGGCCTAGCATCCGAGGTTGCCAAATGATCCATCTGCACCACAGATTTGCTTAAGATGCTCACGAATGAGGAAATGGAGGTCTGAGTTTTTTAAGAGCTCACCAGCTGCAGAAAGGATGGTCAATTTACAAAGACAAGTCTTTCTGTTCGCACATCAAATAGCAGAGGCTAGCCCTTGTGGAAGGGCAAAGACACATAATATCATGTTTGGTGTGAGTGCTGTGAAAGCAAACGGAAGGTCTGCCTGATTGTCAGTCTCTTGACAGAGTTCAGAGTTCACACGCTTCTGGTTACCGGTGGTCTGGAGGGCATTTTAATGTCAATACACCCAGAAGATTCACAAATGGGATTTCATGATTTTCTCATAAACAAGAGTGGTGACTGTGGGCTTTTGGATGCATTTTCCAATATGTGAATAAGTGCACATTTTCATTGGGGCATTTAGTCAAATGAGGCCGGTCCAATTCCGTAATAAAGTCTTAGTATGAATCATCCTCCTGAACACACTCAGCCACACCGGGCTGATTTCAAAACTGAGGTGTGTGTGTGTGTGTGTGTGTGTGTGTGTGTGTGTGTGTGTGTTTGTGTGTGTGTTTGTGGCCGGCCTGCAGGTCTGCTTGGACCCATCTGTTGTCCTGCTACACAGTACACTGCGCACACACACACACACACACACACACACACACACACACACACACACACAAACACACAAACAACACTCGTCTCTGGTTTATTTTAGCACCAACCCTCCCACACAGTACAGAGAGAGAGAGAGAGAGAAGTGGAGAGAGAGAGGGGGATAGAGACAGAGAGGTGGAGAGAGAGAGGGGGATAGAGACAGAGAGGTGGAGAGAGAGTGGGATAGAGAAGGATAGGTGGAGAGAGAGAGAGAGAGAGGGATAGGTGGAGAGAGAGAGAGGGATAAAGAGGGAGCGGTGAAGAAGAGTGAGACATTCTGCCGATCTCGCGGAACGCATCATGCCACAGTGGGTGCCAGATGGAACTTAGAGCTGGAACTGAGAACTGGACTGGAACCGACTGTTCTTTTTGGCACTTGAACACGGTTCTGCAAACAGGGCTGGAAATATGGTGGTAGTGGTGAGCTTCCACCATGATGATGTTGCCATGTCCTTCTAAAACATAGCACACACACACACACACACACACGCAGTATTTTGCAGCTTTGCTTACTTGCTCATGAACCCTAACTTGCTAACTTACACTCTCTCCTCCTTAACACACACATTCTCTCTATCTCTCCCTCCCTCTCTCACACACACACACTCACGTCTTTCTCTCTCACACGAACTCACTCACTCATTCACACTTCTGTTATCTTTATACCAAGGAGTTCTTTTTTATCTCCTCCAATGTATTAGCAATTCTTAGAGATGAACTGAATCTGTTTTGCAAAGGCATAGTGCACGTGTTTTCAAGTTCAGAACACAAGTTCTTTCACAATAAATGTATGGATTAAAGCCACCAAACAGAAAATACAAAATAAACACACACACACACACACACACACACAAAAACACACACACAGCCTTGGCCTACATACATAAAAAAGGGGGATAATTTATTAGCCCTTGCCTGTGCACAAGCACCCTATCAAACGGTAGGGTAATTAGGGAGAAGCTAATCTCTGGAGGAAGACGGTGCTGTGTGTGCGTGCCTGAAATCAAAACATGCTCGGAGAACTAGTCGTACCCTCCAAAATGACTGCAAGACTTAATATATTCGCAGCATTTCAACAGACATGCATTTCAGAGTAAAAAAAATGAGCTTCTTTCATGTGGGCTATTAGAGGATTCCGAGACGGCTTCTGTAATATAGACATTAAAGTTGTGCACGCTGGATTGATCAATGGTTCGATGTCAAAAAATGATTGATTTATGACTGAAAATGAGTGTGTTAATGGTGTTGATGGGGAAGGGTTCAAAAATTGCGCTGAGGTAAGATGACGGGTAAACAGACACTGCTGCTGATGGCCCCACACACACACTCACAAACACACACACACACACACACACACACACACACACACACACACACAAGTGGTATCTAGGAGGGAGCACCTCTGCATTTTGCGGTCGGCCTCCATTTCAGCCAAGGCAGGCGTTTCTGACAGCGATGGCGCATTGATTTTAATGAGAGCGTCTCGGCTGCACGCTTGAAGCTCGGTGGACATTAATTGTGTGTCCAAACCACCGCAGATGACGCTGGTGATCGATACGCGCTACACGGCTGGCCTGCTAATCCATTTTAGCGTGGCTAATGGCAGCGTGTGCTATGAGATGAGGCCATCAGAAAAGGTTTGAAGTCAACCGGTGCCGCCGCTGCAGCAGCTGCTGTTGGCTTTCTGCTACGGCTAGCAGAAATAAATACTGATGATTGCGTCAACACCCTCTTGCCTGCTATCTCAGAGCACAACCTGTCCACACTGCTACCGATGCAAGAGCGGAGATAGGAGGCTTTACTGATCCCTCCACCCTAACATCTGTCTCGCGCTCCACCTGTCCATCTTGCTTTCTTTCCCTCCCTCCCTCCCTCCCTCCCTCCCCTTTCTCTCTCACCTCCATCTCCTCTCCCCCCTGGCTTTGCGTCCTGACACCTCCTCTCCTCCTGAGAAATCGATCTTTGCTTTTGACGTGTTCTTCGTCCGTCAGCTCTTTCAGACGCCTTCCGTGTTAATCCAGCTTACACCTTCCCCCTCTCTCCCCCTCCCTCCCTCCCCCTCCATCCATCCATCCCTCTCTCTCTCTCTCTTTCTCTCCCTCCCTCCCTCTCCCTGTGTCTCTCTCCCATCTCCCCTTCTGTCTTTCGCAACACGGCGGAACAGAAACCGAGGGAGAGAACTTTCACTGACCTCCTCTGCAACACCTCCCTCTCCTCCCTCTCGCCATGCCATGCATTCTCTCTCTCACTTTCAACTCCTTTCTCGCTCTAAACCCCTGTCTTCATCCTCTCTTCGTAATGGGGAGAAAAAGGGAGAGAACATCGCCGGACACTTTCAGCAACACCACCCTCTTCCTCACCACGCCACACACTCTCTCTCTCTCTCTCTCTCTCTCTCTCTCCCAGACCCCCTTTCTTCCTTTAAACCCCTCTCTGTCTGGACATAGAAAGAAAGAGGGAGAACTTTCTCTGACACTCTCCACAACTCCTCTCTCTCTCTCTCTCTCTCTCTCTCTCTCTCTCTCTCTCTCTCTCTCTCTCTCTCTCTCTCTCTCTCTCTCTTCTCTCTCTCTCTCTCTCTCTCTCTCTCTCTCTCTCTCTCTCTCTCTCTCTCTCTCTCTCTCTCTCTCTGATCTGGTAAATGGAGAGGAAGTGGGAGAGGGAGAACTCTAAAACATCACCCATTTTCTTCACACAACCACACATTCTCTCTCGACCTCCCTCTGATCTCATCTCTCTCTTTTCATCCGCTCATCCTGTAATGGAGCACAAAGAGAGGGAGAGAGGGAGAGAGAGGGAGGGAGAGGGAGAGAGAGGGGGGGGGGAGAACTTTCGGCGACCCTCTCTGCGGACGCCTCCTCCCACGCCTCTCTCCACAGCGGGAAAAAAAAGAAAAAAAGAGAAGAGAAATCCTGGAGCTCTCGTCTCTTCTGCAACTCATCCCTGACGCTATGGCCAAAGTTCATCTGCTGCTATTCCAAACTGCCGGTCCCTTTTCCACTGCAGAACTAAATTTAGCATTGGGACAACCCCCCGCCCCACACACACAAACAAACAACAACACACACACACACACACTGCTAATGTTCATTCATGTGGATTTAGAGATGGACGGCCTGCTCCCGTGATGTGCAAAGTTCTCGTCAAAGTTGCGTCTACGTCATTGCCAGATTGTACACTACACTCCATCGAACACAATAGGATACAGTAAACTGTGAAATACAAGTCAAACAGACACACCTTAGAGAGAGAGAGAGAGAGAGAGAGAGAGAGGAGAGAGAGACAGACAGACAGAGACAGATTGTTGTGGTTAGGGTTAGGATACCATTTGTAAACGTTTATGTGCTTTTGCCCACTTCACAGGCTAGCAGTCCCCCTAGTAACTCTTTCTTCTGTTCAGAACTCATGCCAAGGAAGGGCAAGTGGAACAGGGATTATCTTTTTTTTTTTTTTTTTTACTTGACCTTCATGTCTTAATATGTGGCTTTTGTGACGTCACAAATATGCCCCTAAAATAATGAAATTCTAGGCCTGTTCCACAAACACAGACACACACACACACACACGTCATCAGAGAGCTCAGAAGTCTTTTTGGACCACTCCATCTGCATGCTTGCCTAATGCTGTCATGAGACACTCACAATGCAGCCCTTCTGTAAGTGTGTGTGTGAGAAAGAGAGAGAGAGAGAGAGAGAGAGAGAGAGAGAGAGAGAGAGAGAGGCAGAGGAAGAGAAATAGGGCGAGAAACAGAGACAGCCATAGAGAGTCATTCATTCCATGTGTGATCAACAGAGGCCTTCTGACCAACCATCTTGGATTTGCTTCATATTTTAGGAAGGAAGTGTCCCTGTGCTCGACATGTAGTGTGCAAAAGGTGAAGCCTGTACATTCTTCAGTAGATGAGGTACGGAGACTTTAACAAGAGGGTGTGGCCCTTATTTTACTGCAAAGTTACAACAGTTCCATTAGTCATTACTTTTGAACTATTCATGCTAGATGCTTGAAATTAGCAGGGCTTGTTCGACATGATGTCTTTAACTTCAACAATAATTGTCACACTGTTGCATATTTGTCAAGTTATGGCTTGCTGACAATAATAATTATTAAAAAAAAAAAAAACATGCTTTCATGCAGATCTTTTAAGTTTATACTTAAATAATACTTCTAGCACTTTCGTCCCAACTAGGTGCAGGATACAAGCCACACATTTGGCACACTAGTGGTTGGGTGCAATGACATTATTTTCGGGAACATTTTCTAAAATCTGACTTGATTTGACATGGAATTACCCAAGAGAAATAGAGAGAGAGAAACAGAAAGGGAGACCGATACAAAGTAAGAGAGAGAGAGAGAGAGAGAGAGAGAGAGAGAGAGAGAGAGAGAGAGAAACAAAAAGGGAGACAGATACAAAGCTAAAGAGAAAGAGAGAGAGAAACAAAAAGGGAGATAGATAAAAAGTAAGAGAAAGAGAGAGAGAGAGAGAGAGAGAGAGAGAAACAAAAAGGGAGACAGATACAAAGCTAAAGAGAAAGAGAGAGAGAAACAAAAAGGGAGATAGATAAAAAGTGAGAGAGAGAGAGAGACTGATTAATAGGTGTCTGGTGGAACTAGAACCAGAAGCCCTATACTGGACACGATGGATCCCTAGAGTTCAAGCCGTCCTGTGGGTAGGTGTAAGCAGTCCTTCACTAAAAGGCTAGATGCTGGATTACTGCTGTGCCCAGGCGTGCCAGCTCTGCTGTAACAGATGTGCTGGTGGCATTTCTGGAGGCATTCGTTTCCCCTTCACCGATCACAGAGGAGAGGAGAAGAGGAGGGGAGAGAAGAGGAGGGGAGGAAGAGAGAAAAGGGGGGAAGGAGAAAGGAGGAACGCGGGAGAGATACTTTGATACGCCTGTACTGTCACGATCGTCACGACAAAACCTCACAGTGTTCTCTGCCCCTTTAGGAGATGCAAACCTGTACGCTGGTTGGAAAAATAAAACTGACCTTGTTTTTATAACTAAATAAACACACACACAAACACACACACACACACACACACACACACACACGACAAACACAGCTTTAAGGATTGTTGGGTGTCACACAAAAAACGGAGGGTTTAATCCAACGACAAACTCAGATAAAATGTCTCCGCTGTACTGCAAGTGGCTCTGAATGAAAGCCTATAAAATCTACAGTCACAGAAAAGAGCACTGGAGCTCTTAAGGGTCTATTATCCAGCATCCTCTTCTCCACAGCAGCAGCAAACTGCTATACAGTCGACACCTTATTTAAGTCCTCACAATGTCTCATATGTGACAGTAATCCTAGGGAAACACAGAATCACACAACTTGGTAGGATCTGCCGTTAGCATTTCTTGTGTGTGTGTGTGTGTGTGTGTGTGAGTGTGTGTGTGTTTGGGGTGTCCTCGGGACCTCACTTCAGACTGTTGTGCTCTGAGCACCCCTTCACTGCTCGATTACTCCAACTCAGACACACGCACACACACACACACACACACACACACAGGTAGTCTTCTTAGGGGCCCACTTAGGGCCCTGAGTGCAAATCTCCTTTTTTTTCTTTGCACCATAAACTCAGACACACCCCCCTCTCTCTCTCTCTCTCTCTCACACACACACACACGCTATCGCTAATACACAGACACACAGAGACACATGCTCTCTCTAATACACACACACACACACACACACACACACACATACAGGGTGAGGCTGTCGTCTGGGGGAGCCCACCTGAGCTGACACGAGGCCCCAGGAGTGGGGAGCAGGGCCACGGTTGTCAGCACAGACCTGTGGGACTCAAATAATCATCCAAGACGCAGGAGGGAAGAGAGGGAGAGAGGGAGAGAGAGGGAGAGAGTGGGAGGAGAGAGAGAGGGAGAGAGTGAGAGAGGGGGGGGAGACTGCCACCAGCCTTGAGGCTGACAGGGGAAGTATTTTTATTCGCATTCAGGGACAAGCGCAGACACAGAGCAGGTTGGTGTGTGTGTGTGTGTGTGTGTGTGTGTGTGTGTGTGTGTGTGTGTGTGTGTGTGTGTGTGAGAGAGAGGGGGCAAGTGTATGTGTGTGTGTGTGTATGTGTATCTGAGAGAGGGAGGGAGAGAGAGTGTTTGTGTCTGTGTGTGGCTGGAAGCTCATGTACATGAACACCCTACACCAGCTCTGTCGGAACAACAATTTGCTAGTCTGTCGAAGCAGAAATTGATACTTGAGCACACTAGCATTCATTCAGGCCGGTTGGAGAGAGACACCATTCTTCAGCTGCGCACTAAAAGAGCCTTAATACTCATAACATGTAAACTACACAACTACATAAAGCATGCAGGGCCAAAAATGTCCGCCTTGCATGGAGGACAGCATGGCTCTGCCGCACACACCAGCACAGACAGGTAGACATTCAATGTGTAGACTCTTAGGGGCCACAACCTGGAGGGCCTGCATGTAAAAAGCCTTCCCAGCCTGAAGGCGATCTTCACAGACCCCGTAATTGACTCCAAACACACAAGACGGTGTTTTGATGTGTGCGTTCTAAAGCAATAAATCACAGACATCCCTGGCTCGTCTTAAGTAGCCTCCCTGGGAAGAAAAAAACCAAACGGGTCCTGTTGGCTTGCTGGAGGTAACAGAGAGAGGGACTAAGAGGGATTAAGCCTGCGCTAATCCCGAGGTGAGGCTTTACTAGAGCAAGGCCCTCATTGCTGACTTTTTACAGCCAATCCTGAAACAAAGGGGGCCCCGCAACATGAATAGGTGCAGCCGTAGAGAGGAGGGGAAAAAAACAAAGACCTCATGTCCTTTTTTAGCAGAGGTGAACCGCCATGCAGCACATAATGGCACCGGTGTGGTCTCGCGTGTGGTATAAGGACATTTTTAAGATCAAGCGTTTTCTCTAAAGTATTTAAGCACAGTCACTCTTACACAGTCAAAAGTCTACAACCAAGAACACTTGTGTAACTGCACTGTCCTGTACTGGACTCAACCTTGCAGGCTCGGACACGGAGAGTCACAAGGAGGCTAAAACAAACACGTGCTAGCATCTGACGCTAGCACGTCTCTCGAGATGTCGGGGTAGTGATGTTTACACACGGCACAGCTTTCTACCTGCTTGGCTACCATTACAAATGCATCACAGACCCTACGGACACAGCTACTCCTCCATGACCAAAAGCTACGTCTGTACAGCACATATTCTGATGTGGGGAGACTGGAAATGACAGGCAGCTGCACCAGTGCAGTGTAATCTCAGACAGGCGTCCTCCTCAGGGTCCACACTGGGCTAGATGCAGGCTGCATTCATCCTGGTTGCAGGAGCTGAACTAATAGTAGAAAGGTCACAGAACAAAACCAGCGGAGAGAACAAGCATCAAGACCATTATGATAAAAAACAACAACAACACAGGAAGGATCCTGACCCCCACACACACACACACACACACACACACACACACACCCTTTGATCGGTCACCCTCCCTCTCTTCCTCTAGAGTTCAATGAGCCAGTCTGTCTCTGTCGTCTCCCTCGGCAATGTGCTCCCAATTACAGCTTTATCTGAGAGCATTAGGGAGCATGACACCAGCCCAGCCCAGCCCAGCCCAGGCCCAAAAAGGCCCTTCACAGCACTGCACTGGCCTCCTAAACGTCACTTCAGCCATAAAACATTAATCTTCCAGATCACCACAGCCACACACACACACACACACACACACACACACACACACACACACACACACACACAACGCATTTCCTGTCACCATACATCATAAATGAGCCTCGGCTGCTTAATTGAGATAAGAGAGGCGTCTGGATTCATACCATCTGAAATAAATATGTGGAAAACGTGTCTGTGTGTGTCTGTGTGTGTGTGTGTGTGTGTGTGTGTGTGTGTGTGTGCGTGTCTGTGTGTGTGTGCGTCTGGACACATATGTGCGTGTTTGTGTCTGTGTGTGCGCGTGCACTTATGTATCTGGAATGTCTGAGGTTGTTGATATGTGAATACATTCTCCACTTTCAATCAGTATATTCAACAGCTCACAGACAGGACGCAGGCACTGCGAATGAAACATTCCACTGTACTCCACGTCACAGTCCATCTGTGCGTATTGACAACAAAAGGGTGGAATTTGAGAAAACTGTACGGCATCCCGGCGTGCCAACGAGAGGGGGCCAAGACAAATGGCCATTACAGCAGGACAGGATGAGCAGTGATTCATGCGTGCCGGTGGAGAGGAGTGCATGATGGGAAGGGAGGGTAAGAGAAGGGGGTGGGGACTCTTTGGGGAGAGGAAAAGGTCACGGCAATAAACATAAATGGAGCTGCTGCCTGATTAACATTCATCATTAGAGAGGGAGAGAGAGAGAGAGAGAGAGAGAGAGAGAGAGAGAGAGAGAGAGAGAGAGAGAGAGAGACAGACCGACAGAGAGAAGGAGAGAGAGAGATAGGGGGAGAGAAGGGGAAGAGACAGAGGGAGGGGGGAGAGAAAGATGGAGAGAGAAAAAGAGAGGGAGAGAAAGATGGAGAGCGTGAAAGAGAGGGAGAGAAACCTGATAAGGGGGCTGTGACATGTTGCAGTGTGTGAGACACGAGCAGTCATGATGTCAGTGATCAGAGGCCATCTTAGAGACATCACACACACACACACACACACACACACACACACACACACACACACACACACACACACACCCTCCCATGGGTTTGAATGGAGTGTGGTTACTTCTGGCATACAGGCATTTGTCTCTCACACCATTACTCCCTCTCCATCTCCATCTCCGTCTGTTTCACTCCCCCCCCCTCTTTCTCCCTCCCTCACTTTGCATGTCCGTCTCTCTGTCCGTCTGTGTCTTGTCTGCCTTTCTCTTCCCCAGTCAGTCTACATGCTTCTGTCCATCTCTGCAGTCCGCAGCTGTTTTTTTGTTTTGTTTTCTCTCAGACTCTCCTTTTTTCTCCATTTCTCTCTCTCTCTCTCTCTCTCTCTCTCCACTTCCCTTGGCCCCGAGAACCTCTCTTTTGCTCACTGTCTCCATTTCCCCACTAGAGCTGAAACACCTCTCTCTCCCCCTAATCTATTTCCCCTTTTCACTCCTTCACACAGGATCTCTATCTAGCTCATTGTGTTGGTATGTTTCTCTTCCTCTCTCTCTCTCTCTCCCTCTATTTCGCCCCCCCATATATCTTTCTCACACTCTTAGTCTCCCTTTCACCCACTGTAAGTTCCTGTCTCTCTGCAGCTCTCTTTCTCCCTCTCATCCAGCGTCTCCCCACTACAAGTCTCTTTTTCTCTAGTAATCTATGTGTGGTGTGTGTGTGTGTGTGTGTGAGGGGGTGTGTGTTTCTAACCCAGAATCTATTTCTCTCTTTCCTACAGTTTCCTTGTTGGTATGACTCTTCTGCACTTCCACTCTCTCGCTCACCCTTTAAACCATAAATGTGTTTTTTCTTTCTCTCTCACTCTGTCTCTCCCTCTCTCTGTGTGTGTGTGTGTGTGTGTGTAGTGACCCTGTCTCTGGTTAAAGTCCTGATGAAATCCTGCCGCCTCTGATGACAGACCCTGATTAAGCCATCGCATACTAATGAGCTCCGGGTGTCTGCCAGCTGCTTCATCCGCCTCGCCTTCCTGCAACACACACACACACACACACACACACACACACACGCAATCCACACACTCACACAAATGCATGTACACACAAACAACACAAAGCACACTCACACTCTCTCTCTCTCTTTCCCTCTCACCCACACCCACACACACACACACACACACACACACACACACACACACACAAATGCGGTGATCTCAGACAAATGCAGAACAGTCTCACATAATCACAGACCATAGCCTAATTTCTATCGCTCTGCTTTAGTTCTCACAAGCACCCTCACACACACACACACACACACACACACAGAGAAGAGTTCACTGACTCACCCACATTTTTTCTGGGAAATAGATCAACACTCCCTCCTCGTCCCTGATCATAGTCAGATGACTAAAATGGAGTTGTGATGAGAAGGCTTCTCAAAAATGCTGATGCGCAGCACAATCCATTTTGAGGGGGGGGGGTGACACTACACTAGACTACTACCACCCCCCCCCCCCCCCAAAAAAAATATGAACCCCTAAAACCACATCACCTGGGAATGACAGGGACCAATTTCCTGCATCCCTTCCACCTCCCCTCACCCTCCATAACACTCCATAAAGCCAAGTGAGTGTAGGAGAGGTCCGCGGGGCACAGCTCACAGCGCTGCGCTTGCTGCCAAATGCCAGTCTCGTCTCGCAGGCGGCTGCTGCCAAAGGTGCCCGTAAGATGGATGACGAGGGAGCGGTGTTGATTAAACGGCACCCCCATCCCCGACCCCCACCCCATCCCGCCAACCCCACCCCCCCAGCTCCCCTACGGAGGTCAACGGTACTCTCAAACCTGTCAGAGCCCAGAGACAAATGTGCCATCCATCGTCGCACACACACACACACACACACACACTCAAAAATCTTTAAGGTCAGCCCAGACAGGATATGACTGAATCAACTCACTCCAGGTTTTTTATTTTTATTTTAGGGAACTTTACGACTGAAAATGAGCTGTACTCTCCTGGCATCTGTGGGAATGATGATGCAGAGGCTGACTAGTGCCATGCAGGAGGTGTGTGTGTGTGTGTAAGTGTGTGTGTAAGTGTGTGTGTAAGTGTGTGTGAACAGGGAGGAAAGTTGTGAGTGGCAGTCCACTCAGCACTCTGGCACGCAGAAGAGGGGAAACCAGATCTGTCTGAACACACTAACTACGAATACCTTCAACGTGGCTCGAGAACATCTCTGTTCAAACATGCGAAGGATCTACGGCCACTATATCTTTAAGCTATTAGGCAATATGACCGAATGTTTGAAAGTAAGCTGGTCTGGCAAGAAAGAAAAAAACACTTCCTTTAAGTGAGATTTTCTACCGAGTGTGAACTTAATAGGTGGCGTTTCTCCAACATACGGCTCACCGCCGATTTTAAAATAAGTCGATGTGCTAAGGTTGTGGCGATGACTTATTTGAAATGGTGTCACTTACATGTCTGGGGTTAAGTGGTTTCTTAATACTTCCCCGCTGGCAAAACTACACTGACACGCATGCAGATCATAATTTAAGGGGTTTACGTTTCCACATTTCAAAATAACAACAAGGGTACTTTCATGTTCAGTGGTAGAAGGGCATACGGGTCCCCTTTTATCGCGATCTCATTGAATTCTATACGGCTACTATGCCCCTTTGCTGATTCCCCAAGCGCTGATCATTTTGTACCATCCAATGAAAAAAATACAGCAGGCCCACACGACGTCAAATGTTAATATTTCCGAAGCGTATTAGAACACGCAGACATGGTGTTAGCACTGTAGCATTGGCAGGTAAACAACGGGGCTACTCACCGCGTTGACGTCCCCTTCCTCACATCACACATCATGCATTTGAACGCCTCGGCGCTGTTCTTGAATGTGCAGACGCTACAGTCCCAATAGCCTTCGTCAGACGAGGGCTTCGGTTGCCGCTTCGGCCTTAAAAACAAAGCCAACACAGAGGAAGCACAACATTTACATCAGAAACTGTCGCTGTTGCCTGTGCGGATCTATGCTATATGTTATATACGTCTGCAGCGGACTCCTAACGTCTCAAAAGTGATCGGTTTTATGAGCTCCTGGATATGACAGTGTAATAAAACAGCACCGTCCGCCATAGCTGCTATTCTGTCGCGGCTACCTCATTCACACACACACATACATACACACACGCACACACACACACACACACACACTGAGCTTGGAGGGTGTTCCAATTAGCCTACCGTGATGTAGCCTACTCTTCCCTTCATCAATGCAGGCTATTCACAGACAAGAGTAAAGTTTTACCTGGTCGGACTCTTCTTGTCTCCCATGCTGCCCCAACTTACTTCTCTCTGCCGTAATATGAACAGTATCTATTTTTTAAAAAGCGCGATGCCCCCGTATTGCACGGCTTCCAGCTGTCGTGGAAACTCCAGTTCGCAAACGGCCACGTGACCATGTCTGTCCAATCAATTTCGACATAATTTCGCCAAGAGGACGGGGTCGGTAGGTTCGCTTAAAACATTCCTGGTAACATAAATACGTCTAATCTCCCTTATCCGTCAAAATCAGGAGTGACAACGCCGTCGGACGGTAGTCCGTTCAACTCACATAACCTATACGAAGCGCTCAAACAGAGTTTAAACGATTAGACAGAAAACATTATCAGCTTTGCGGTTCAGTATAAACAAGTGACACACGACCACCCCCAGACAATAGCCATTCATTATGCATGAGGAAAACGCTTTGAATAATTCTCGTGTTGATACACAAGATGCACGGGCTAGTAATCGTGTTGATGCATCAGCTGTGGTACCACTATCAGTTAAGGTCTCTGGCTGCATTCCACGTCCTATCGCTCAGTCAGTTCATTTCTTTAGAGGTAAGAGCGCTTTGAAGATGACCTTGCCTTGCCGCCAGAAAGGCTTCGTGGGTATAAATCACAGCACAAGCTGTTCCGACGGCGCATCTGGCTGTTGGCCGGTGCACTCCATCACTGCGATCTACTCTCGCTCTGATAGGAAACAGGTAATGTTGGCGGGGAATGCATGTAGGACGCGGCAGGGGGAACAGACACATCATATCACACTCGGCAAGACAAGCACCCTCAGTGGTACCGACTATCGAGCCGTTGGCCAGCCAACCCGTGAGAGGAAATATTGCCTATAAACGTTACACAACTCTGCTACTGTAGTTTAGTGCAAAAGATAAGTTATACAATTTCTGATGCAATGGATAGGCTACCTGATTATAGGACGTTAAGCAATAAACATAATAATAATAATAATAATAATAATAATAATAATGTAAGTACTTGCAGTCATAGAAAACAACCATAACTTCATAACTGAAAGGGTTTCATGGTTCTTCTGTAGAGGAAATTAATGACGTACCTGGAAGGTTTTATGTAGACACAGAGGCTGAACACCTGACGGTCTAAAGGAAAGATCTTGAGGATATGGGGATAAGATTGTGTTAAGGAGCATTGAGGGCATGATCTAACTGGCTCAACACAAGCCTATGGTTAGAGTACTTTTATTTCACACAGCTAAACTACAAAAAGAAAAACACAAGTGCACATTTTCTGTAGAAAAAGTAAAGAGGTGCATTTAATGGTAAGTTTTTAGGAGAGTGGCAGATTTATTTACATAAAATGAAAAGGACACCTAAGGGCTAATTATTAGGGTTTGAAACGCGGTGCTCCAACACAGGGGGGGGGGGGGGAATTAATCCATGTTTCTTCTCCACAGAGGCTGATGACACCCAATTTGACATAAATGTAAAGCCCGATGCTTTGGAGCGTCTTTGATGCTGCTCTTCAAAACATTTTTCAGCGAGCGCCTCGTCAGAGGATTTAAAAAAAAAAAAAAAAAAACAGAAAAAGAAGATCCTGAATATTTGCAATGTGTCAAACTAAAAGAAAAAAAAATCTCGAGCAGCGCATCCAAATTTTCATCAGTCACTGAATTCCTCCTCGTCACTGAAGTAGGCACTCTTTTTGATCCTGGGTTTACGCGCTTCCTCTGATGTCGAGGCCTGACTGGATTCCTCCACCACCTGTCTCCGTCGCTGTTCTTCGTGCTCCATTTTGGCTTGCTGCAGAGGAGGAAGAGGAGACACATCATCAAGCCATGTTTCAGAAGCAGGCGCTGCTTGGCATCCCTTCAGTGTCTGCTCCGGCTGGCTTTGAGATGTTTGAAACCGCTCTAAAAAGGAGCTGAAACCTCACTGGGATGAAAACCAAAAAAAAAAAGAGACGGTACACTCACCTGAAAGGCGATGGCCTGACTCAAACTGTCCAGAGCTGGGTCCTCTCCTTCTTCTTCACTCTCCTCCTCCTCCTCCTCCTCACTATCACCAAACAAACGACAGATCGTTAAAACAAATATAGATTCATTTTTGCATTGGAAGTGACGAGAGGAGGATGAAAAGTAATTTTTATGTTTGCACAAGACAACCACCAGAAACATGTACGTTCTTTCATCTGGTCCATGTCTGTTTTGATGAACTTGGGTGTTGTACTGTATTCACTGCCGGAAGTCTAACTGAGAAAGGTTACCCTTAAATGAACCCTGTGCCCTCGTGTGTACTCCTTACATGCCAACCTGTAATATTCCGTCCTTGGCACGCCTGAAACCAAGACAACAAACAACAACTAACATCTAGGAAGACACTAAATGGCATTAGGCCCTTACGTGACTGACTTAGCGGGTTTTGGAAGTGTTCCATCTCAAAGCTACTTTACCAGAAGTGAAAAGAGTGCTTAGCTTTCCATTAAAGGGCAGACTCAACAAGCCCTTTCACCTTAATTACCTTATTGGCTTCCCTGGCTGTCTGATTTTGGCATCCCCACAAGAGGTTTACAAATCACATCAACAGTAACTTTGCTACGGTCAATATTTGTCATCATGCCACTCAAACAAAAGGCATTCAGCTGGCTGTCACCATAGTTACAAAGGGATGAAAAAAAAGAACCCTAGAGACAGAAGGGTACCCAACCATGTGTGGTCACTGAGAGGTAATAAAGCACACTGAATGGGCCTGGATAACACCTGTCCTGTCAGGTTTGATATGAGCCTCAGAGTTGGCACGTAGCATTTCAACTGAATGTTCAGCTGCCCATTGAGGCAAGACGGATAATAACGACCCATGAATGTTGCCCCTTGCAGGAATCAAACCAACGACCTCAGCTTTTAGTTGGACTGAAAACATAGTTAATATGGTTTTGACGCATTAACAATGGTTAATATGGTTTAAAATGGTTTTGATGTATTAACAAGCTCTATACAACCGTTACTAGCAACAATAACTAAAGGCATAGCATGTGGTTGTTATTGCTGACAGAATGGCAATGCTTTAATTCTACAGTCACACTGAGAAGTTCAAAAAGCCTGTAATGTTATAGCGTTCCACGCATATTTTGGGTTTATTTCAGGTAATTATATTCCATCAATGGACATAACAAATTATTAAACTAGAAAATGCATTTCCTGAAGGAAATACCAGTGCATGAAATGCAAAAGTTAAAAAAAAGGAAGAAGAAAGAAAGAAGGAAAGAAGAAAGGAAAAAAGAGTCAAAGAAGGAAAGAAGATGAATGAGGAAAAGAAAGAAGAGTGAAGGAAGGAAAGAAGAAAAGAAAGAAGAGTGAAAGAAGGAAAGAAGAGTGGAAAGAAGAGTGGAAGAAGGAAAGAAGAGAGGAATAAGGAAAGAAGAGTGGAAGAAGGAAGGAAGAAGGAAAGAAGAGTGGAAGAAGGAAAGAAGAGTGAACAAGAGTAGCTATGGATAAAGACAGTAAAGAGAGAGTGAAGAGGGAAAATACTGAAAGAAGGAGAGAAAAAAGGACTGAAAAAAAAGTAGAGTATGGAAGGTGTCTCTTAATATTCCTAGTTATACAGTTGAATGGAGAGGGACAGAGAGAAGAGGAGCCTTGGAACCTTGGCGCAGGTGTCAGTGAAGCACAGGTGCAAGCCAGTTTAATGACCTTATTATGATGTCATAATGGCCCAATGTAAGTCAATGGGAAAATTTGTATTCGTTTTTCTTAAAAAGTATAAAGTTTAGAAAAATGAAAAATACATAGCATAAGTGTCCTTTACAAGACCTACGCGCCAAAGAACGGATTTTCTAAGTTAAGCGGTTCAAGCTGAATTAAGTGCAGAAGTCGGTACAAAGAATAATAAGAAGAAGAAGAAGTATAAGAAACGAAGGAATAACAATACATGGCATTTCATGCACTGTAATAATACAATATAGTGAGATGTCCAGTCAGAGTGACCCTGCTGTGCTGTAGGGGAATAGTTATTCATGATGCTAATATGCCTTTGTAGGAGATTAGATTCATACCACTGTGGTTCCTCTGCCTGTTTCTTCTTCTTTTTCTTCTCCTTCTTTTTGGGTGGTTCCCTTTCTCCGAGCACGTTCTTTGGGCAGGCGTAACTTAAGTGTCCCGAGTCCTGATATGGAAAAAAGGTGATAAATCAAATTTGATTTTGTCTGTGATTACTTCTATGTTGATTTACCAGTGAAATACATTTGTATTCAGGGAACATGAACCATTTGATCATATATTCACTTTTTAGCCTGCATATAGGATCTTATCTATATTCCACACTTCACATATCCATCAGGAGTGAAGCGCAATTTATGGTTGTCCGTTTACGGAGACACAGAGACACGGAGAGCCCTCTACGAGCACCTCTCCGTGGCCTGACGTGCACCTCCCAATTTTTGTAACTATCCGTCTCCGTCAATACATCGCTGTTTACCTTGTGGGTAGTAGTATGCCAACATTAGATAGCTGGCTCAGACACCTCGCAAATCCCCTCAGACGTATTTTTCAGTTACAATAACGGGGTTTTTACATTGCACAGTGTCTATTTATCGGTAACTTTTAAAGAAACAAAGCGAAAAAAAAGCAAACAAACAACTTTTATATACAAATACGACCATCTACAGAGTTTGGTCCTGCGACATCTTTTTTTTATTATTACTTTGCAACACCCACAACCGTTGGAGAACCATAAATGAAAACGAGTCCGTCGAGGCAACTGCGTGACCAGGGAGTAACGGAGTCGTAGAAGTATATTGAGCCCTTGAGTATTTAAAGCAGCAGTGAAGAGTTTCGGTGTAAAACTAACAGGCCAACTTCCTAAAGGGCACTGCGTGGGGGAGCGTGCCGTGCCGTGCCGCGCTGCTCTGGAGAGTGTGAGGAGTCTTCAGCCCGTTAGGCGCTGATGAATGTCCTGGAGAGTGACCTGGGGCCGGGGCCACAGGCCGAGAGGGAAGGCCCATTTCCGATGAGCCGCAGTGGGAAGGATGGGGAGGGGGGAGGTTAGCGGAGTGTGTGCGTGTGTGTGTGTGTGTGTGTAAGTAAGTAAGTAAGTAAGGCGTCGTCGGTAAAAACCTTGCAAACACCAAGAACAGCCCCTGTGGCACGGATGAAAGCTTGCAAGCAGGCTAACTGGTGTCTTTTGGGGATGTAGTTGGATGTTGTGCTGTGAGAGCTTTTATGAAAGCTGTGAAAAGCAAGTCGGCTATACAAAATAGGCAGAACCGAAGGACAGAAAACATGCATATTGAACCTCAAGGCACTTACCCCGCACTCGTAACATTTGGATTTGTCTGTATAATTTCGCCTGCGGATGAATTCTGTTGCTCGGCCATTATCAACAGCTATACTGGCTGTCACAGTCCTTCCAAACAACTATAAAGACAACAGGAGTCAAAATGAAAGAAGTTTGCAAATACTTTAAATAAAATCATTCATTATAACATTTTAAGTAGGCTTAGATATTGGTGCTTCCAATGAAGAATCACTGTAAGTGTTACTTACCTGTTTGCTGTTCACTTCTCGTGTACAATTATGAGCAGACTCTTTCTCAAGAAATAGGACAAAAGCCACCCCTTTGCTCCTACGTGTCACTTTGTCCTTGACAATAGTAACCCTTCAAAAGAGGTTTTAAATTACATGTCGACGTGTTTGATTCAGTATAACAGACATCACACTATTTCAAAGCAAATTTCAACAAAAGGTTCAGACTATCGAGAGATATACTTACTTCACAACTTTGCCATACTTTGAAAACAGCTGAAACGATAAAAAAAAAAGAAAATTATGCATCAGCCGAACTTGGAGCACATTGCAGGGTAGAGTAATGGCCATATTGTTTTGTATGGCTGCAAAGAAATATGGCATGAGAAAAAAAAAGCTAAGAAATTACCTTATGAAGGTCACTATTTGTCAGAGAGAAGGGAAGATTAGAAACGTAGACTGTGCTTTTACTGGGCGCTAAGCCACCGCTCATCTTGATGCACCAGGCAGAAGACTATCCTTCAGAAAAACAGTAACATCAACGTCAGCTGCAAATTATTACTGCTATTCCCCACTGGTTGTCTTGATATACTGAAGTAAACACCAAAGAGTACAGCTAACATAATTTACAATTAACAGTTCCATGACACTGGCCAGGTTCGCAACACACTACACTATACATTATTAATACAAATACATGAATTACCGTCGTACTTATATGAACAACGTCTTCCTCCTGATAATCCTGACAATATTTGTTTAAAAGGTATCCCCAAATAGGTTAAAACTTTGTTCTTTGAAAAGGTATAGACGAAATTTGACAAATATATAGCTTCAACTTGAATCCACAGCTTGTTGACACCGACGCAGAAATATGACGTTGATTTGATTGACAGTGCTTTCTACCAACGAAAACCTTCTACGTTACGTCTGCCGCCGGATGTCATGGTTGTGACAAACTCACGTAATGTCCCTGGTGAGTTTTTCCTTGCGTTGTAATCTGACTATATACACCACTGTTCCTAATAATACTGCCACTGCGAGCGTTGAATAGATATTGCATAGATATAGTAATCTATCGAGGTGGAATTTGGCATGCAGGTGAACGCCACATTGAGTAGGGACAGAGCTTTCTGTCAATAAACAAGCTAGCTAGCTAGCTAGCATACTAATGATAGCTAACGTTAACGTGACACATGCCCACATTTCTACATGCCTTTTGAGAATGAATTGTAGCGCTGTTTGTCGTAGTTGTCTTGAAATGGCTGCTAAGCAGTCCATATATGATGTAGCTGGAGTCGAAGTGTATCTGCTTTAAAAAAGCTCTATGTGTTGAAGACAGCGATGCACATCTTTCCTTAGCTCACAGCTGTTGATTGACGGCACTTCAAATGGAACTGTCTTTCCATGAGTTCTTGAGGCGACCCTTTCTTGTTTGCAATTGTGAATTCGTAAATGAGAATATTGCATCAAAATCTCCACTGTATCCTTGCATTTTCTGAAACTGAATACATTTCATAATTAACTCTGCTTACCTTTATTGCCCTAGATATCACACTGCAACAACCCCAACACATTTAGCAGACAGTAAGTGAGTTTTATTAGTTTTATCCTGTACGATGAATTGAAGTACCATATGGAAATCTGTGTTATTAACTACTATAGTATAATACTAGTAATAAGAACAATACGAATAAGAATGATTATGATAATGATGATGATAATATATGTTCTCCTTTTTTGTTTTGCAGTGGCATTTAGAAGAGATAGAAATGTTCGGGATGTGTATGAGGACAGGTTTCCTGTAGAGAGAGGGGTGAGTGTCTGATTCTCTCTCTCTGTGTCTCTGTCTCTCTGTCTCTCTCTGTCTCTGTCAATCACAATACCCAGTGAATTTCATGGAGCTCAGGAGCTTTTCTCCGCAGCCTTGGACCTACAGTCCTCTGTGTGTGGATTTGATACAGATTCCCTACTTGTACAAAATAGTGTTTGACATGACACAAACCTCTTCGGATATACTGACCAGAGCCTGTAAGTCCACACACATAAAGTTGTTGTTCGAGCAATTTATGCTGTACAACTAAATGTCATATCAGAACTAAGTGGATAACATCAGCAACAACGGGCTTAGTAAAGAGACTAGTTTTTTTGTCTTCTCCGTCACAGACATTTTCTTCTTGGGAAGTCAACAAAGACTTCATTATTTCAGGGAAGAGCTGGGAAACACAACTGACAGAGATCATTTTTAAACACTGTTAATGACTTATTATGAATATATATATATATATATTGAATATATTAATCAAGTCATTAACAGTGTTTCGAAATGATCTCTGTCAACAATGTCTTGGTTATTTCAGAGAAAAGCTGCATACATGTGTAAAACAGTGGACACATAACCCCATATCATTGCAGGGCCCTTATAGGAGGTCTGGTTTTGGACGTCCAGATGAAGACTATGGCCGAGGTTTTGAGTACAACGACAACCCTCGATTTTACCCAGGAGGAGGACCCCCTCGCAGTTACCATGGCGAGGGCCCCCACTTTGCTGGAGAACACAGAGCAGTTCCCCCAGGCCGAAGGGTAAGTGGTCTAATTCAGATAAAAACTCAGGCTAACGTGTGTTATACTGGGCCAGGAGCCACTTGGATTCCGCTCCATTGCAGAGCAGTAGTTACCTCTTGTGTGCAACACGATATGCCACACAATTCAGGAGGATGAGGATATAAAACTCTTTCTATCTCTCGCTCTCTTTCCCCCTCCTTCTCCCTCTCTCCCTGTGCGTGCGCGTGTGCGTGCTCCCGCCTCACAGTCAAGGCAAATCCAATAGAACTTGTAGGTGTTAGGTTGTTTTGGCATGACGCATAGTCATATGGGAGGGAGGTAAATTCAACAGTCGAATGTATACTTTAGTGAAACTGAAGCAGAACCACAGACGGGAACTGTGGTAAAGTTTGACAGCTTGTATGAGACCTGCACATGTGTTGAGTGTTGTGGTAGCAAGTGGTGTCCTGTGATGAACTCTGTTATGATGATCCTCTGCTGCCACCCAGTGGTCGGATACGATTCTGAAAAACAATTATTTTTTAGTGTTGAAGTAAAGGAGACAACAACATTTAACAAAAGAAAATGGCAGAGTTTTGAGGTTATAGTTGAAGTTTTGATGAATTTCACTGCTAAAGTTCAACTTTTTTTTTATATTTCATTGAAATTCAAAGGTTAACTTTATTCTCTAACTGTATGTTGCTAACATTGCAATAAATGGACAGATAGAGAGAGAGAGTTTGTGTACTTAATTACTCCCCAAAGGGAATTAGCATAGTACCATATCTCTGTGCCTTTAGCACTTAAAACCCCAAATCAGAAAAAGTTGGGAAGGTATGGAAAATGCACATAAAAAAAGAATGCAGTGATTTATAAATTTACCTTGACTTGTATTTAATTGCAGACAGAATGAACACAAGATATTTCATGTTTTGTCTGGTCAACTTCATTTGATTTGGAAATATACATCCGTTCCTGCCATTCAGGCCTGCAACACATTCCAAAAAAAGTTGGGACGGGGCAATTTAGGGGTAGTAAGGAGGTAGAATAATTAAATAATGATGTGATTTGAAACAAGTGATGTTAACGGGTCATTGTAATCATGATTTGGTACAAAAGCAGCATCCAGGAAAGGCCTAGTCCTTTAGGAGCAAAGATGGCCCGAGGATCACCAGTTTGCCAACAAATGCGTGAGCAAATAATTTAAATGTTTAAAAACAATGTTTCTCAAACAAAGATAGGAAGGGATTTGGATATTTTACCCTCCACGGTGTATAACAAAATGAAAAGATTCAAGGAATCTGGAGGAATTTCAGTGCGTAAAGGGCAAGTGCGCGAGCCCAAGCTGAATAACCGTGATCTCCGATCCCTCAGACGACACTGCATCAAGAACCGTCATTCATCTATAGGCGATATAACCACATGGGCTCAGGATTACTTTGGCAAACCTTTGTCAAGCGCTACAATAGGTAGTTACATCCACAAATGCCAGTTAAAACTTTACTGTGCCAAAAGGAAGCTTTATGTTAACCGTGTCCAGAAGCACTGTCGACTTCTCTGCGCTCGGAGGCATCTGGGATAGACCATCACACAGTGGAAACGTGTATTGTGGTCAGACCAATCAGTATTTCAGATCTTTTTTGGAAGAAATGGACGCCGTGTGCTCCGGACCAAAGAAGTAAAGGACCATCCAGACTTTAACCAGCAACAAGTCCAAAAGCCAGGGTCTGTCGTTGTATGGGGTTGTGTCAGTCTCCTTGGCAAAGGTAACTTACACTTCTGTGATGGCACCATTAATGCCGAAAAGTACATAGAGATTTTGGAGCAACATATGCTGCCTTCAAGACGACATCCTTTCAAGGGAAGCCCATGCATATTTCAACAAGACAATACAAAACCACATTCTACACACATTTCAAAGGCATGGCTGAGGAAGAAGGGTGTGCGGGTGCTGGACTGGCCTGCCTGCAGTCCTGACTTGTCCCCAATAGAGAATGTGTGGCGCATTTTGAAACGCAAAATGCGACAACAAAGACCCTGTACCGTTGCACACCTTAAGACGTGTTTGCAGGAAGAATGGGACAAAGTAACACCTGAAACGCTTTCTCACTTGGTGTCTTCAATCCCTACATGTCTTTTAAGTGTTGTGAAAAGGAATGGCAACATTACAAAGTGATGAATGCTTTACTGTCCCAACTTTTTTTGAAATATGTTGCAAGAATCAAATTGAATTAAGTGTTTATTTTGAAAAAACAATCAAATTCATGAGGTAAAACATCAAATAATGTGCTGTTGTATTGTTTTCAATGTAATACAGGTCAAACAGAATTTACAAATCACTGTTTTCAATTTAAATTTAACATACCGTCCCAACTTTTTCTGATTTGGGGTTGTAGATAGTGTCAAACTAGCTGCACTAAAAACCCAAAACGCATCCATTCTAAAGCACACTTTCAAGGAGGAAAGAACAATGTAAACATGAAGTGCAACATATATGAATCAATGAATGAATTCTCTTTAAAAATGTGTTTTTGTTCAATATTTAAAGGTAATACGTTTTGTTTCACTATGTAGGATGAATCATACCAATACTACAGAGGTGCCAGGGACGAGCCACTACCAGGGAGGCCTATTGACTTCAGGTAAACACACAACACACCAGGCATGACACCACACCCCACCCCACACCACACCACACCACACCAGGCATGACACCACACCACACCACACCACACACCACACACCACACCACACCACACCAGGCATGACACCACACCACACCACACACCACACCACACCACACCAGGCATGACACCACACCACACCACACCAGGCATGACACCACACCAGGCACGACACCACACCACACCACACCAGGCATGACACCACACCACACCACACCACACCACACCACACCAGGCATGACACCACACCACACCACACCACACCACACCAGGCATGACACCACCCCACACCACACCACACCCCACCCCACCCCACACCACACCACACCACACCAGGCACGACACCACACCACAGTGTGAAACCGACGCTATAAATATCTAACGAAAGAATTGTCTTTGACTAATCCATATCTGTAGAAGCCGTCATGGTGTAAAACACAGTACGTTTGCTTGAGAGACCACAGATATGTGAAGAAGTATGTATTAGTAAGCCAGATAGCCATGCAGAAGAAAGATACAAATAATAATTATAATAATAAATGAATGCGCCATTTTCTGTGTGTTAACTGGCAGTGTGAGCTGGTGAAGGTGGCATCAGATCATAGGTTCAATGAGGTGCACTCCACCCACTGTTGGCAAATGTGTTTTTGGACTGCAAAATGGGTAGCAAAAAAGCGTCAATGTGTAATTTACATTATTTTTAGTAGACGCTTTGGTGTGCTGTGTTTAAAAATGTGTTAAACACAGCAGACATTTCAACAAAACGACAAACAAAAAAAGCAGTCCCTGGTGTGTAATTTCCATTATTTTTAGCAGTTGTTTGGGTGTTTAGTCTCAGAAGCCCAAATGTAGTACTAGCTGCTGCTATGAGACAGTGGCACAGTCCACCACTAGGGGGCAGTGTTGTCCTGTGTCCTGGTTAGTTTCCTGACTCACAGCACAGTACAAGCATCAGCTTCTCCACACAAGTGCTGACGATAAAATGACAAAGGTGTTTTCGTTTGGGTCTCGGTGGCAGGCGACGTGCCTCTTCGCATCACACCGATCGTTAATCATGCGACGTGCCTCTTCGCATCACAGCGATCGTTAATCATGCGGATGGCCTTGTCTCAGCACGCATAGCGCTCCCATGGGAAAGGCCCTAGAGGTGTGGTCCTCCTCCTCCTCCGCAGTGATTTTATGGCCTCACCTCACAGATCTGCACCTGCCCTTGCTTCCATTCGCTGTCTCACTAATTGACTTGGCGGAGGAAGACAGGGCCTCACGCAGCAGCGGCAGCAGCGGCAGCAGCGGCAGCAGCGGCAGCAGCGGCAGCAGCGGCAGCAGCGGCAGCGGTCCCCGTCAACGGGCAGACACTCGCGTCCCCGAGACGTACAGTAGCCTGGCCTGTCTGGTCATGTCACGGTCATGTCACGGCGACGAGATGACTCTCATTCACTCTCTTCTTTCTTTTCTTTCTTTCTCTCTCTGTCTGTCTGTATATCTATCATCTTTCATTTTCTTTTCCCTTTTGTTTTTTGTTTTAATTTCTTTATCTCTTTTTTCTATCTATTTATCTTTTCTCCTTTTGTCATTTTTTTTTCTTCTATATGTTTTTCTTTCTTTCTTTCTTTCTTTCTTTCTTTCTTTCATCTCCTCCTCTCTCATATCCCCTAGTTCAGGTGTGTGTCTCCTGAGGAGTCTGTCTCAGTCTTTCCTGTTCCACCATGTTTACTCCTGAGGTTTGGACGGGCGGCTGTCTCCACATGACTCATGCCCCGCGGTCCCCATGCAGGTGACTGAGAGGTACAGTCCATACCGTCTGACAGGCGTAAATCAGCCTGGAGAAGAGAGATGCTTCACACACACACACACACACACACACGCACACACACACAGCTCCTGGAGAATGGGGTCGGACCTGACAGACTCGCTTAGAGTCCCTCTGCATCTTTCAACAGACCACAGCTGTGGTGTTCTCTGCTGAGCTCAGAGTATGGGGGCCTGAAGGTTCTTCTGAAGGCACTGATGATTCACACCAAGAGTGAGTGCCTGACACTGCTAACTCAGGTCATTTCATGGGCATTTCACAGTCCCCTTAAACTGACACAATACTCTCATCAAATCTTTTTTATAAAGACACCATAACTCAGGCCATGCCTGTGGAGTAAGACCCTTTAATGTCCCAAAGCTCTTTCTAACAAAACCGAGTGCACCTCAGATTTGGCCTCAGATTATCAGACCTGGTCTTAGCGCCCCAGACATGGATTTCTATGTCCATACGGCTCTTTGTCTTGTGAACAGCACTAGCTGACTTCAGACAGTCGATGCGGTCGGTCACTGGGTTGTTCTTTGCAAGGTCACTGGAAGAGTTGTTCTCTGTTCTCTGTTCTCTGCTGGAGAGCAGGCGTGGGCGAGCGGTGCTTTAGTGTGGGAGGATATGGAGGTGGAGGGGTGGTTCAGTCGCGGGTCGCTTGGACCAGGTGCCGTTAATGGGTTTATGCACCTTAGTGTTAGCTCTCAATGGCAGGTCGTATATCGGCCACGTCATCAACTTGAGCAAGGCGACCGACCACTGGGGGTTTCTGCAGTCCCAGGAGGGGGTGTGTGCGTGTGTGTGCGTGTGTGTGTGTGTGTGGAAGTATACGCATACATGTCTGTATGTGTGTGTGTGTGTGTGTGTGGGGGAGTGAGTGTGAGGGTTTGTGTAAGGTAATGTGTTTGTGTGTGTTTGGAAGTATACGCATACGCGTGTTTGTGTCTGTCTGTGTGGGGGAGTGAGTGTGAGGGTTTGTGTAAGGTAGTGTGTGTGTGTGTGTGTGTGTTTGGAAGTATACGCATACGCGTGTTTGTGTCTCTGTGTGGGGGAGTGAGTGTGAGGGTTTGTGTAAGGTAGTGTGTGTGTGTGTGTGTGTGTTTGGAAGTATACGCATACGCGTGTTTGTGTCTGTGTGTCTGGGGGAGTAAGTATGAGGGTTTGTGTAAGGTAATGTTTGGGGGAGAGTGAGTGTAGAAGTGTACGCATATGCGTGTGTCTGTCTGTGAGGATGAGGGTTTGTGTGTGTGTGTGTGTGTGTGTGTGTGTGTGTGGCCTCTCCTGCCATGGCTCTGAGCAAACTAAATGTTTTTACTGCTGCTTGCACAGATGTGAGTCCAGTAATTAGCACCCCCCTCCAGGACTCAAGGAGACCTGCCCACTAGACCCCGGCGACGCCTGCGCTGCGCGCGATGCTGACTTCACAGACGTTCGTTCGTTCGTTCGTTCGTTCGTTCGTTCGTTCGTTCGTTCGTTCGTTCGTTCGTTCGTTCGCTGGTTGATTTATTCCTTCACTCCAGCACTAGATACTACTGGACACACACGGCCGAACGAGCCCCAGTCAGGGGACGGGGCAGGGGGCCCCCGCTGAAGAGATTCTCTCACAGTGCTGAGCATTCGGGCCCCTAATTAGCGGGTGTGGGGCCGGCTCACCGTGCTGAGTTCAACTTTACAAGGAAGTGAGGAGGGGGTGGGGTGGATGTATGTGACCGTGAGAGAGGGGAGTATAGCAGCTTTGTGTGTGTGTGTGTGTGTGTGTGTGTGTGTGTGTGTGTGTGTGTGTGTGTGTGTGTGTGTGTGTGTGCGCGTCTGTCTATGTGTGTGTGTGCGCGTGTGTGCGCGTGTCTGTGAGAGACAAAGAACTGGTCAGATGATAGGAGAGAGTATACCAGCTCTATAGTTGTGTGTGTGTGTGTGTGTGTGTGTGTGTGTGTGTGTGTGTGTGTGTGTGTGTGTGTGTGTGTGTGTGTGTGTGTGTGTGTGTGTGTGTGTGTGTGTGTGTGTGTGTGTGTGTAAGAGAGAGCGAGGTAGAACAGGAGAAATGCCAGATGAAAGGAGGTGTTAAAATAAAGGATTGGCCAGCAGGCTCACATTCCTATGTAGTGCTGGAAAGAGGAGGTGTTGACTGCGTGTGTGTGTGAATGCGTGCATGCATGCATGTGTATGTTGGCTCCCACGTCTGGCCATCATCTGTTACCCAGCTGACGTGTGTGTGTGTGTGTGTGTGTGTGTGTGTGTGATTCTTCCTTCATCCACTGGTCTGCCTTCACCACAGCACCTCATCCACCTCTCACCATCTTGGGCAGAGTTTCAGTAAGAGCTCCCTCCTCCTCTCTCGCCCCCTCTCCTCCCCTCCCCTCTCCTCTCTCCTCTCTCTCCTCCTACCCTACCCTCTCTCCTCCTCGCCTCTCCTCTCCTCCCCTCCCCTCTCCTCCTACCCTACCCTCTCTCCTCCTCTCCTCTCCTCCTCCTCTCCTCTCCTCCCCTCCCCTCTCCTCTCTCCTCCTACCCTACCCTCTCTCCTCCTCTCCTCTCGTCCTCTCGTCCTCTCCTCTCTCCTCCTACCCTACCCTCTCTCCTCTCTCCTCTCTCCTCCTCTCCTCTCCTCCTCCTCTGACGACGGTGGTCACTAGCCAGACAGGCTGCAGGGTTGATGTATCAGGACCAGGGGAAGGGTTGTCCAAACAAAGTCTCCAGAGGTGCAAACTGAGTACCCAGGGCCTGGCCTCCTCACACACACACACACACACACACACACACACACACACACACACACACACAAAGTACAGCTGGCACAGGTTAGGCTTCAGGGCATGTACATGTCAGACAGAACTGTTGCATATCCACTGATTGCCTCCAAGTAGAATTATGTGACCATAAAATAAAATCAATGTCTTGTGGTCGTTAGTTGTTAGTGTGGTCGCCCCTCCGGGGTTAAGATCAGGACGGTGCCCGGGTCAGCACCGCTGTATTTGTAAGTCTAGCTGTGGCGCTGACCCAGGACCTGCCCTGCTCCTAACCCGGCGAAGGGGGTGACGAGCTGTAGGGAGGCCCAGACGGGGTTAATGATTGTGGGCCGCGAGGGCACGGCCACTGACCCCGAGACGACTCCCTGACCTCTCATTTTCACCGCTCAGGAGTCTCCAGAGTTGAGAGAGGGAGGGAGGGAGGCAGCAGGGCTGCTTCATCTGTGGATCGATCCGTTTCCTCTGGATGTCTGATCTGGGATTACCCTCATGGAGACTGCTAGAGGTTTGCATGATGGCAGGTTCTTGGTCCAAGGTTCTTTGCTTTGCTCCACTTCATGCCACTCTAGAACCCTTTTGGGGCTTTCTAGCGAAGGAGAACTTTTTGTGAATCCCTTCAGCAATGTTTCATATTACGACTATTATCTGTGATGAAAGGTTCGTTACAGCTTTTCGAGGGTTCCGTGATTGAGATTGACTGGAGATCTTTCCTGTGTTTTATTGTTTATTGTAATAATGTTAAAACGTATTAAATCCTCTGTAACCTATTTGTCTCTGTTTGCTATCCCTGCGTATACCCTTATATATGCTTATACTATGTAAATTGGAAATCGTGACCCCAATCTGTTATTTCCCACCGCTCTCTCCTACCCAGCGGCCCTCACTTTTGTTTACCTTAGTTGTTTATTTATTTATTTGTTTGTTTTGGTTCTCAGACCAGGAGGCCGAGTTGGCCCGCTCCCCCCACCCCCCAGCGGTAGAGGTCAAGGGTCGTACCCTCCCCCGAGGTCGCTGCCAGCTTTGGGCCCCGAGGCGGGCGATGACACGGTGATGCAGGCCATCCTCAGCCTGGACCGAGGGTAAGCCCCACTCAAGCAATGCATCGTGGGTAAAAAAGAAAAGCTGAGGTCAGGTCCTAGAGAGAGGGGTGATGACATGTTGTCCTCCACTGTGCTGTGGGTCATCTGTCACGAAGGGCTTTGTGAGTCAGGTGGCTGATCTCAGCTATGTTAAACCCCAAGACAAGTCCACTCCAACATCAGAGAGAATGTGTGTGTGTGTGTGTTTTTCTTTCTGTGTGCTGTGCTGTCTAAAAGGGATGTAAAACTTAAGTCCTTCGTGTCAGGTCTATGTGTGAAACTGCCACTCACTTTTACTGTGTGTGTGTGTGTGTGTGTGTGTGTGTGTGTGTGTGTGTGTGTGTGTGTGTGTGTGTGTGTGTGTGTGTGTTGGTATTTGTGTGTGTGTGTGTGTGTGTGTGTGTCGGTATTTGTGTGTGTGTGTGTGTGTTTGTGCACATTTGTGTGTGTGTGTGTGTGTGTGTGCGCCAGGGAGGACCATGAGGGCATGCGGCGTAAGGCTCCATTCCCCGCGGTGAGGGAACGCTCCCCCCTGAGGCGAGACGTGCCCCCCTCCCCCTCCCCCCACAGCCGCTCTGGGTCCAGCATCAGCAGCCGCAGCTACTCGCCAGACAGAGCCAAGACACACCCATACCCACCGCCACCGGGCAAGAGTGAGTACACACACACACACACACACACACACACACACACACACACACCCATCTCACCGGGCTAGAGTGGGTATACACACACACACACACACACACACACACACACACCCATCTCACCGGGCAAGAGTGAGTATACACACACACACACACACACAGACACACACACACACACACACACACACCGGGCAAGAGTGAGTGTACACACACACACACACACACACACACACCCATCTCACCGGATAAGAGTGAGTGTGCACACACACCCATACCCCCCACACACTTGCCCCTACCCACCATTGCTAGGAAGTAGTAAGTGTGTGCACACACACAATGCATACACACACACACACACACACACACACACACACACACACAGTGCTACTCACTGTTGCCAGGAAATACTGACTGCACCCACAGTCACACACAGACACACAAACTAATTTAAGAACATACACACACACACACACACACACACACACACACACACACACACACACACACACACACACACAGACACACATACCTCTCATCCTCTTTGCGAGAGTGAGCACACACACACACACACACACACCTCATCCTCTTTGCGAGAGTGAACACACACACACACACACACACACACAGACACACACACACACAAAGCCATCTGTGTAGGTGTCATCAAGACCCGGCAAAGTGTGACTTCAATAAGATGCACTTGAGTGAGATGAAAGCCTTTATTTTGGACGACGCATCAAAGCCACTCTGGCCAAAGGGGGGTGGAAATGCATCAAGGACAGGCATCCTCGTCCTCCTCTCTCCTCTCTCCGCTCTCCTCTCCTCCACTCCCCTCATTCTATCCCTTTCTCATCCCCCTCTCTCTCTTCCTGTTCCCTCGTTCCTGATGCAGCCCTCCCCGTTCCGAGGCCCACATCACTCACTTGCCTCACTCGCACCCTTCACCTGGAGGCACACACACACACACACACACACACACACACACACACACACACACACACACACACACACACACATACATCCACACACACACACATACATCCACACACACACACACACACACATACATCCACACACACACACACACACACACACACACACATACATCCACACACACACACACACACACATACATCCACACACACACACACACACACACATACATCCACACACACACACACACACACATACATCCATACACACACACACACACACACACACACACACTCACTCAGGAACATACACACACATTCACAAACATACTCAAAATCAAAACACACTCAAAAACATGCACACATAAGTCCACTCTGTTAGCATGAAGTTCGCAAGTTAGCATGAAGGATTGATATGGGACTCACTCAGATACACACACACACACACACACACACACACACACACACACACACACACATTCTCCCATTGGGTTCTGCAGGTGCGGGCGTTGGTTCCGCTGGTGCTCCTGGGTTTCGTGGGGAGATAGCGCGGAGCTGGGGCAGTTTCGGTGAGCCGACCCCACACACCCCCACCGGTTAGTCGTGTGTGTGTGTGTGTGTGTGTGTGTGTGTGTCCCTCTCTGGGCAGGACGTGAGGCTTTGGGAGCTTGGCCACTGATGGCTGCTCTGTGTGTGAAACCTGCCTGGTGTTGTAATGTGTGCCAACCACATTGATCCACAGCCACTCTTTATAAGGCCTGATTGGTTGAAGTAAGGCTGATTGATTGATTTGTTGATTGATTACGTGTGCCTCTGTCACTTGACTTGGTGAAATGAAACACCTGCCGTAGAGTTAGAGGTTGTATTTTCTGCATGTGTACATATATACGCGTGTGTGTGTGTGTGTGTGTGTGTGTGTGTCTTTGTGTGCATGCATAGATACATGTATAGAGATATGTCTAGCTATCTGACTGTCTACCTACCACATTCCTCATTACAGTGCATGAAATGCCCTGTATTGTTATTCCTAGGCTTCTTATACTTCTTCTTCTTCTTCTTCTTACCGACTTCTGCGCTTAATTCCGCTCGAACCGCTTAACGTAGAAACTTCGTTCGAACTTTGTCGCGTAGGTCTTGTAAAGGACACTTATGCTATTTTTTTCATTTTTCTGAACTTTATACTTTTTAAGATATTAAAGAAAAACTAATACTTTTTTTCCTATTGACTTACATTGGGCCATTGTGACATCATGATAGGGTCATTAAACTGGCTGACACCTGCGCCAAGGCTCCAAGGATCTTCTTCTCTCTGTCCCTCTCTATTCAACTGTATAACTAGGAATATTAAGAGACACCTTCCATACTCTACTTTTTGTTCTCTCCATCTTCCTCTTTATCCCTCTCACTCTACCTTCTCTCACACTCTGTTTCACTCCATTTTCTCTCCTTCTTTCAATATTTTCCCTCTTCACTCTCTCTTTACTGTCTTGCAGAGTCACTCTTGTTCACTCTTCTTTCCTTTCTTCTTTCTTTCTTCCACTCTTCTTTCCTTTCTTCTTTCCTTCTTCCACTCTTCTTTCCTTTCTTTTTTCCTTCTTCCACTCTTTCCTTCTTTCTTTTCTTCTTTCCTTCTTCCACTCTTCTTTCCTTTCTTCCCTCTTCTTAACTTTTGCATTTCATGCACTGGTATTTCCTTCAGGAAATGCATTTTCTAGTTTTTATTCCGTTTACCGACTTCTGCGCTTAATTCAGCTCAAACCGCTTAACTTAGAAACTTTGTAAAGTGTCTTGTAAAGGCCCGTGTGACATCATAATAGGGTCATTAAACTGGCTTGCACCTGTGCTTCACTGACACCTGCGCCAAGGTTCCAAGGCTCCTCTTCTCTCTGTCCCTCTCCATTCAACTGTATAACTAGGAATATTAAGAGACACCTTCCATACTCTACTTTTTTTCTCTCTCTATCTTTCTCTCTATCCCTCTCAATCTACTTTCTCTCACACTCCATCTCTCTTCTTCACAGCATTTTTCTCTCCTTTTTTCAATATTTTCACTCTCTCTTTATCTCATTATCCATAGCAACTCCTGTTCACTCTTCTATCCTTTCTTCTTTCAATTATTCTGGCCATCAATTCCTACACTTTTTTGTCAGCCTTCTTTGACTTTCCATTTTTCTCTCCTTTTTTCAATATTTTCCCCCTTCACTCTCTCTTTATCTCTTTATCCATAGCAACTCCTGTTCACTCTTCTATCCTTTCTTCTTTCAATTATTTTGTCCATACATTTTTTTCAAACTTTTTTTCAAGTTTTTTGTCAGCCTTTTTTGACTTTACAGTCCTCTATCCTCCCTTCCATTTCCTTTACTTCCCCCATGCCATGTCTATATCTCCCACTTTATCCATCGATCACTCTAACATCTCCTTCCTCCAAACCAGTCAATTTCCTATTTTCACTCATTCCCTCTTTCTGTCCAACCTCCATCAACTTGTTTTTTTTTTTTTATCCCTCTCCAACTCCTCTTTCTCACACTCCATCTCTCTACTTCAGTCCATTTTCTCTCCTTCTTTCAAACTTTTCCCTTCTCACTCTCTCTTTACTATATTTATCCAGAGCCACTTTTGTTCACTCTTCATTCCTTTCTTCTTTCACTTTTGTTCACTCTTCATTCCTCCTTTCACTCTTCTTTCTTTCCTTCATTTTTGCATTTCATGCACTGGTATTTCCTTCAGGAAATGCATATTCTAGTTCTTATGTGTTTTGTCCAAAGCGACTTATAAAACATTAGAAAAACTTTTACACACACAAAAGAAACAATATAAAGTATCAATTAAAAGTACACATTTAAATAAAAAACAACAAATGAATCATAACAGTAATAATATATATATACATACATATATATGTATTGTATTTGTATATGTATGTATATACGTATCTGCATGCATTAACATTTGTCAGTAGATATATTTACACGTACAGGTATATGTGTATATACATCATTTGTACTTCTCTCCAGTATGGAGTTAGATTTGTTTCATAATTCACAAACAAACGAAACGCGATTCAAACAAACGAAACGCGAGTCACAAACAAACGAAACGCGATTCAAACGAACGAACCGCGATTCACAAACAAACCAAACGCGATTCACAAATGTATTTCATGATTCACAAATGTATTTTGTGATTCACAAATAAATGACCCCATGACATTTGTTTGCAACCTGACGAACACGAGTTACAAATCCCTGCATTCGTCTGTGTGGATTTTTGGAATTTTCCTAACACGTTTAGATTCACAAATGCATTTTTTCTAAAAGATATTCTCTGCAGCCTATCAGATCTCAGATCTCAATTTTAGCCAATCACATTATAGTGTCTATGTGGACTACAAACCACCCGTCATGGTTATGGACATTGTCCGAGATCATGAGCAATGGCATCTGGTAGCTTCTCACCAAATGTTAGTGAAATATAGCTTGTTAATCTTATTAAACCGATTATCATACGTGGTTGAATATTATTGAGACTGGCAGGATCCATGTTTAGTCATTTTAAGTGTTCCCTGGGCTAACGTTTAGCAAGCTAGCTAGTCAATGTCTAACATAACATTGGCCTTGCTAACATGGATAGAGCTACGCTTGCTGAATTAGTTTGCTCTCTAGCCAGGTAACATCTTACATGGGACTTTAGTGAACAGATCATTAAAACGATTTTTTTTTCAAAGCAGGAGCTGTCAAGTCAAGTGGAGGCAGCAGCACATGTTCTTGTGCAAGCCCTAGCTAGGAATATTTCCCCAATGCCAGAGAGATGAGCAGCAGAGAGCATAGTTAGGGCTGTAACTATGGCCCCTACCATACCTAATGCCGCCAATACTAGGGTGAGACAGGCTATGAGAAGGTAATAAATACACAGTGCACAGACACACATAAGGTGCTTCAGAATTCTACGGAATATTAGCCTAAATTCGAATGACCATCCCAGCATTCAGATGTCTGCTATAATTTACATTGGGCATGAAATTACCAATTTCTAGCTACCGATGCTTAACTACCAAGCTACTGCCACACAATTTTATTATTTTGACATGCCACACAATTTAACCATGTACGATGTGGCTAGAGAGCAAACATATGCAGCAAGCGTAGCTCTATCCATGTTAGCAAGGCCTAGCTTGCTAAACGTTAGCCTAGGAAACACTTAAAATGACTAAACATGGATCCTGCCATTCTCAAGAATATTCAACCATGTATGATAATCGGTTTAATACGATTAACAAGCTTTATTTCACTAACATTTAGTGGGCAGCTAACAGATGCTATTGCTGTGATCTCGGACAATGTCCATAACCATGACGGGTGGTTTGTAGTCCACATAGACACTATAATGTGATTGGCTAAAATTGGAAGAGATCTGATAGGCTGCAGAGAATATCTTTTAGAAAAAATGCATTTGTGAATCTAAACGTGTTAGGAAAGTTCCAAAAATCCACACAGACGAATGCAGGGATTTGTAACTTGTGTTCGTCAGGTTGCAAACAAATGTCATGGGGTCATTTATCTGTGAATCACAAAATACATTTGTGAATCGCGTTTCGTTTCGTTTGTTTGTGACTCGCGTTTAGTTTGTTTGTGAATTATGAAACAAATCTAACTCCATACTCCAGTTGTATACTATCATACCTACCCACAGTATACCTATAAATGTCCATGCATTCTGGTCCCATCTTCCCAGGCGGTATGACTGGTTTATGTGGTCCTTATATGGCAGCGGTTGTGGTCACTTCAGTCCAGTGTTGTGTTGTTGGAGCCCCAGTAATATGCAGGTGTTTGAACCCTCCGAGCACAGTCACCTGGGGATAGATAGTGCTCCGACCTCATTTTCCAGGTTTTGCTTGAATCGGTTCTACTCCGTGACCTCAGACCATCTGCACTGCACACCTGCGGCCTCTCGGGCCTGTGTTGACCTGCCGAGACCTCCACGGACCAGATTCACACAGCATAGGGATGGGCTCAGTTAATCCCACAGAGAATCAGCACGGAATCCTCATGCAGGGTAGAAGGCCATGCCGTCACAGTCGGTCTTCTCACTTCGTCAATCCCAGGTTTTAACGGCCAGGATGAGATCACTGATGCTGGAATAACTCAGCCACTCTTCGAGACGCAGCACAGATGTTTCTGGATGTTTCTGGATGTGCCTGTTGTTGAGTGTGTTTTGAGGACTGACTGCATGTTTGTGTGTTGGGGATGTAGCATGGAGACGACATGCGGTTGCTAAGCGCGGGGTTGCTAGTGTGTTGGTGGTGGTAGATGAGTCAAACACGAGACGAGAGCAGATCCAACAGCATGGTGTCATCGGATAGCCTCTGACCACACACAGTCTGAGTGATGGCACTCACACAGCTACATCAGCGGGACCCTGGTTCTCCTCCTGGACATTGCAAAGAATAGTCTAGAAGTGTAGTACTGGTCTCCTTTGGAAGCGAATCAGAGACCTAGTTTGGATTGTTTGAATGGGCTTTCAGACCAGGTGCTTGGCCCTAACTCTCTTGAGTTTTTGTGGCACGTTTTAAGGTGTGTTGTTTTATAAGCAACTCGTTTTTGGTAGTCTATCAGAAATGACCCCAGAGTGAAATAAAATCCCCTGCCTGTATTCACCTTTTCTGCTCTTTTGATCTGCCATTTGGAGGAAAAACCTTTACCTAGGCTGGTCTAATTCATTTCAGGTAGGCTGGAATTGAATTCAGTCATGGTTCTCAGCAAGGGCTAAGGTACACAGTCAGAAGAAAAGAACACTTGCCTTAAATCCTTTTGGAAAGGCATTTCCAGTGTCGGTGCTTGACCGTCATTTTAGTAATCTGCACCCACATCCCTCATGGGCCTCAGTCTCAGTTCCAGTCACCTGTCATCTCCAGGCCAGATATGGGTACTCAAGATGGCGTTACACCTACAGTAATCACACACTGTCCCAACAGACCCCCAACTAAGAAAATGACAATGAGAAAACTAACGTGACTAAGTGAGTAATGAGGAGAATAACGTGACTTAAGTCAGTAATGCAAAGATGCTATTGTACCCCATAAATCATACTTAAGAAATACTTTACAAGGACATGCCAGAAGCTAATATTCTACATAGCATTGGATTCAGCTGAACAGGCCCTACAGTGCAGTGTTAATTTCGTTGACGAAAACTATGACGAAAAATATTCGTTAACGACCTTTTTCCCGTGACTAAGACGAGACTAAGACGTGACGAAAACGGATCTTTATAAATAAAAACTATGACTAAATCTATTTTAACTTTCGTTGAGAGACGAGACGAAAATGTTGGTGGTTGACTAAGTCACAATTTTTTTTTTTTTCTAAACTTGTATGCACATCATTGGTTGAATGTTGCCCGGTCCTGTATCTATCCCTCCTCCACTCCCTGAGATGGCCAGACATGCAAGTGACGCCCTATGGCTTAACGTTACGATGGCTGAAGTTCAAGCACTCGGTACTGGAAGACAAATAAGAATAGATATCCGGACAGTCTTAAATTATAACTTGACAGAAAATAAAACACAATGCACCGCAATAACCGGAGAGAAACCGTGTGGCTTCAAAATAGATGGGAAGAACACAATAAGAGGCACCTGAAAGCGCACAAGACAACCCTGCCATTTATGCCAAGGTATATTAGCTAGTAACTGTCAATGATAATTAGCTAATGTTAACTAGTTATTCGAATATATTAGCCAACGTTAAGTTAACTTCAAAGGGGCAGTCGAGTGTATAGGTTGTGTCAGCTTGGATAACTAGCTAGTCATTTTCGATTGAAACCTCCCGTTTGGCTTGGCAAATGAGTTCCAAAACGTTTAGCTAGCTAACGTTGGCTAACTATGAGGTAGCATAGCTAAGTTATACTAGCTATCGATAACTAGCTAGTAAACACATTGCAGAATGGACTATAGGACAGGCCACGCATGACATTAATCAAGAAAAAATAAATGAATATGTGATTGGTTTACATATCCTTGTCTATTTATGCAATTGTTATTAGCACTACTTTCAACTCTCAAACTACCCGTCTAGCTAAATACTGTATGTTGGTTATCAGATTGCACAGCAATTCATATGGAGGATATGTGGTTGATTTAACTAAGGCCAGGTAGGCATAGTAGTTGTATTGTGTTATCAGATCATTTGAATCTTCAAAATCTAGACTTGATATTCTCTTATATTTTAATGATAATACTGTTAATTAAGTATTGCCTTAACATTATTATTTACATTGAATTCATTGGAATTCAGCTGTAGGCATAGGAGATCTGTATCTTAGAGACTAATTGCATCCACAGTTTAAGTACTGCAAGCTTGACTATTATGCAGTTGTAGACACAACACAAGGGGTCCCCGGGCCTGAGAAGGGATGGAAAGGAGTTTAATGTGACTATAAGATGGACTTAATTTTTAGTTTAATGTGACTAAAACTAGAATAAAATGTAATGAGACTTCGTCGACTAAAACTAGACTAAAATGTTCTGAGTTTTCGTCGACGAAAACTAGACTAAAACTAAGCAGGATAAAAATGACTAAAAGTGACTAAAACTAATATGCATTTTCGTCTAAAGACTAAGACTAAATCCAAAATAGCTGCCAAAATGAACACTGCTACAGTGTAGCAGTTTTTTTTTCCCATATTGTTTTTGTGCTTCTTCACTGAGGAAGATCTCAAGACTCACTTTTGATCACTCAACATTAACTTGGCAATAGTCCACTGGACTATTTCAGTCAGATAGTTGAAATCTAGACTAATTTGTCTCGATTTAAAGTTAGTTCTCTCTGGGAAATGTGTTAGTATTGAGTGTCTTTATGGTTCGTACTCCATGTTTCTTCTCAGGGAGGCTGAGGCGAATGACCCATTTGAAGTATGGAGAGAGAAGTGAGCAGTTGGTCTTCCGCTAAAAGTTCAAAGTTCATTTCCCTGCCTTTCTGCCCTTCCTTCATGACCGTTTGATACAAACGTATGTTGACTTTAAATGTACAGTGAACAGGTCTCCTAGCTCATGGGAATACTTTGAAAAGTCATGGAATGTAGCAAATTCATTGAAAGTATTGGATAGGTCATTAAATGTGATATTTGATCGGTCCAATGAAAGGTCCTTGTGAGTCTTGAAAAAGTTTTGACATGGTGTCAGTGGAAACAGGTGGGAACTCTGAGTGAAGTATGTCTCCATCACATTCACACTGGCCACGCTCTCTCTCTCGCTCTCTCTCTCTCTCTCTCTCTCTCTGTGTGTGTGTGTGTGTGTGTGTGTGTGTGTGTGTGTGTGTGTGTGTGTGTGTCACCATCACATTCACACTGGCCACGCTCTCACTCTCCCTCTCCCTATCTCTCTCTCTGTGTTTTGAGAAGGGATAATTGTTTTTCCTGATGCTTGTACACGCTGATTATTCTGTGTGGGATGAAAGATTATGCCTATAACACCCTGCAACACACACACACATGCATACATAATACATACACACACACATGCATACATAATACATACACACACACACACACACACACACATGCATACATTATACCTCTCCCTCTCCTGCTTTCCTCTATTCATCCTTCTCTCTCTCTCTCTTTAAAGTTTGTCACCATCCATTCTTCAAACGATCGTTTCTGGAAATGAAGGCCCCACCCTATGTGTTAGAAGCTGCTTGACTGAGACCCTTTGAAATGTGTGTGTGTGTGTGTGTGTGTGTGTGTGTGGGGTGGGCTGTCCAAAAGGCCAGCTGGTGCTATCTTCCATAAACCAGATCTCTTCCCTTTGGATTTCCTCCTCATCAGATCCTTATCTGTCAGCTGTCGGAGAGTTTGTGCTCTCCTCTCTCTCTCTCTCTCTCTCTCTTCCTCTCTCTCTCTCTCTCTCTCTCTCTCGGTACTCCTCCTCTCTTCATGAAGGTCATGTGCAGTCACTTATCCCCTGTGGCCAACAGTAAAAACTCTCTGCGGTTCAGTTAAGACCTCGGTTCTGGGCGGAAAAAAGAGTGTATGTCATAAAACCTGAAATGAACAGAGTTATCTCTGCAGGTGAGTTTCCCTGAAGTGTGTTTACAGGCTGTGGTGCAGAGACAGAGAGAGAGAGAGAGAGAGAAGAGAGAAGGAGGGAGAGAGAGGAGAAGGAGGGAGGGAGGGAGAGAGAAGGAGGGAGAGAGAGAGAAGGAGGAGAAAGAGAGAGAGAGAGGAGATGGGGGGAGAGAAAGAAGGAGAGAGAGAGAGGAGATGGGGAAGAGAGAGAGAGAGGGCCTACTGGTGGCCCCTGAGGGCCTGGTGCTTGGGCCCCTGAAGAGCCCATCTGGTTGTGGTAAGCAGGGGCTGTTTGGAGGATACAGGATTTGTCAGAACATGTGAGAGCGTTTATCACCCGCCGTGAGTCAAAGAGCGAGAGCGAGGGAGGGAGGGAGGGAGAGAGGGAGGGAGGGAGAGAATGATGGCCTCGGCCTGCTGAGCCCAGCCTGGGAAAGATTGTCATGCTCAAGAATCTCCATGTGTGTGTGTTTAAGGGATAGCTGCACGAGCATGAAGTTCAGAATGTGTGGGGCGGTTATGTGTGTGTGTGTGTGTGTGTGTGTGTGTGTGTTGGGAGGTTTATAATGTGTTGACGTGTGTGTGTTTGCTTTTGGCATGTCTTCAAATTCTCACGTACTTGGATTTCTTTTCAGGTGTTCAGCTGTTTTCTCTGTCTCTCAAATTCTCATGTCTACTTTCATTCTTATTGATGTATGGATTAAATGATCCCTCTCCCCCTCTCTCCCTCTCACCCTCTCTCTCTCTCTCTCTCTCTCGCCCTCTTTCTCTCTCTCCCCACAGAAAGGGAAAAGCCATCATCTGCTTTTATCAGTGCGTCTCGAGACGGATCTCCTCACAACTCTGCCTCTGTCACTAAGGTGAGATCCCCTCCAGAGGACACTGCTGCCGCACGCACGCACGCACGCACACACGCACACACACAGACACGCACACACACACGCACACACACACACACTCTCAAAAAACACACACACACAAAACACAGTTTCACTGGTTCTCTCTTACGCACACACTTGCACATACACACTCAAACACACTGTGTCACTGTCTCACTCACACAGTTGGACATACATGCATTCACGTGCTCCACACACCTCATGCACTATTCACATACACACATACACACACACACACACACACACACACACACACACACACACAGAGGCCTGAGAAACAGATGTGACCAGCCAAAACAGGATCAGTATGTCTGACTAATCCACTTTAAGAATGAGCTCCAGCTCCACATCTCAAAGACAAACACACCCAACACATGACGTGAAGCAAGTTCACTGTAGGAGACCTTATGAGAAGTATCTCTGCAGTGCATAGCTCTAATGGGTTAGAATCAAGGACCTCTCCTTTAACATCTCTGCATAGCTCTAATGGGTTAGAATCAAGGACCTCTCCTTTAACATCTCTGCATAGCTCTAATGGGTTAGAATCAAGGACCACTCCTTTAACATCTCTGCATAGCTCTAATGGGTTATAATCAAGGACTCCACCTTTAACATATCTGCATAGCTCTAATGGGTTAGAATCAAGGACTCCACCTTTAACATCTCTGCATAGCTCTAATGGGTTATAATCAAGGACTGTTCCTTTAACATCTCTGCATGTCCATCAATAGCAAAGCCATGGTGCTCCTTTAAAAGGTGGTCTATCCTGTAAGGTTTTCTTTAAGGTTCCGCTGTGTGTGCCTGTGGGTGGTCCTTGTGGAGTGTAAGCAGGGCTGGGGTGTGCCCGGCTATCAGATGGTAATCAGAT
>NC_045167.1:4147801-4155301 GCF_900700415.2 Clupea harengus | reverse complement strand
ATAAGCTTCTGCTAAGTAAATAAGGGAAATGTAAAGTGAATGACTTCTTTAAGAGACGGTGCTGGTGGTCTCTTGTTCCTATAGCTCTGTGTACGAGCTGTATGTAGGTGCTGAAGAGAGCCTAATATGCGGAATGACAATGTGCTTGTGTTCTCTACTGACTATCGCTCCGCGTACGTCAGTGTGTGTAGGTTCGGTGTGCAACGCTCGTTGTCCTAGTCGTTGATCTGGTCCTTGTGTTGTGTAGTTGTGTAGTGATGGCGCCTAACCCACTCTACGCTCCACACACACACACACACACACACACACACACATCTGTCATATCTGGCAATGCTATTTGTCCTAGTGGTTGATCTGGTCCTTGTGTTGTGTAGTTGTGTAGTAACGGCACCTAACCCACTCTACGCTCCACACACCTCATGCACTATTCACACACACACACACACACACACACATCTGTCATATCTGGCAATGCTATTTGTCCTAGTGGTTGATCCGGTCCTTGTGTTGTGTAGTTGTGTAGTGACGGCACCTAACCCACTCTACGCTCCACACACCTCCTGCACTATTCTCACACTCTCTCACACACACACACACACACACACACACACACACACACTGTGATATCTGGCAATGCTATTTGTCCTAGTGGTTGATCTGGTCCTTGTGTTGTGTAGTTGTGTAGTAATGGCACCTAACCCACTCTACGCTCCACACACCTCCTGCACTATTCTCACACACACACACACACACACACACACACACACACACACGTGTGACGGCACCTAACCCACTCTACTCTGCTGGCTCGCCCCACAGGAGGAGCCTCTGTTGACTGATGCCCTGGTGGACGAGGCCCCGCCCAGCACGGAGGAACCCTCTGCCTTCTTTGAGGACTTCCAGGAGCGGAGGGCCCAGGCCATCGCTGCTAAGGCGCGGGAGATCGAGAAGGTGACACACACACACACACACACACACACACACACACACACATAAAGAGGCTTGGTAGACTAGCTTGAGAGATTAGAGGCTTGGGAGACTAGAAGCTAGTAGCTTTGAGAGATGGAGAAAGTTAGTTTGAGAAGGGGGATTCTTTTTTTTCCCCTCCCTCCAAGATCTGGGCCAACTCCTAGCTTTCATCAAATCTATGTAGTATGACAATAGTGCACCGACGAGATTCAGATCCTTGAAACGTCAAACGCTTCTGTGTTTGGCATGTCTATCAAAAATGAATTAGAGCGGAATATATAATTCTTGTTCATGAACTGATTGATTAGTGCCTTAATGAAGGATTACAAACCATCATCCTATGACTGTGTGTGTGTGTGTGTGTGTGTGTGCGTGTGTGTGTGTGTCCTGCACACGAGCAGTGCCATTTTCCTATGCACCCCCCCCCACCAATCTTTGTTCCCACTCTGTAGCTCTTTTATGGTTGTAGTTACAGTCACTTTAGCAGACGCATCTTACAAAACATTGCTTACAAAAATGACACAGATGATGTTTTAAAAAGGCAGTGTTTAAACACTTTTTAAACGTATCAAGGCTGTCACTGGATCAGACGGCTCTAGGTAGGTCATTCCAAGTTTTGGGCTGCAATCTCTTGCTGCTAATGTAGAAGAAGGCCAAGACTGCAGACACTCCTCGGAGGAGTGAAGTGGTCGATAGCGGGAAGAGGGCTGAATCATACGCTGAAAGTCATTTGTTTTGGTGCTTATAAATAATTGGATTATGCAGCGATCCTCCTCAGTGGTTCATGTCTGCCTCCTCTTCCTCACTCCTCCTCAGCTGTGCTCCTGCAGCCAGGGAGAGAAATGTCTGAGTCAGAGCTTGTCCGGGCCAAGTGGAACTAAAACAAGCTGATGAACGTGAACAAAGGAAGAGCACAAAGCATTCCAGTTGTCATTCCGTTTTATTCCTCATCAACCAAAGTGTCTTTGCTTCATGACCTCACCACATCCCTCCGAGTGTTCTAGGTCAGATGATGAGCGTGCTGTTCCACTGGGTTCTGGAACTAGACAGATGATCCTCACAAACAAAGATGTACTGAAGGAATGAGGGAGAGGGAGAGGGAGAGGGAGAGGGAGAGGGAGAGGGAGAGAGAGAGGGAGAGAGAGAGGGAGGGAGGGAGAGAGAGGGAGGGAGAGAGAGAGGGAGAGAGAGGGGGAGAGAGAGGGAGAGGGAGAGGGAGAGAGAGAGGGAGAGGGAGAGAGAGAGAGAGAGAGAGGGAGAGGGAGAGAGCGCGCTGAATGGCAGAGCGGGGGTTGGCAGAAGCCACCATAGAGACTGTGAACCGTGGGGTCGTTCCATGTGCTATTATTAAGCACAGCGCTCACCTAGCTCTCCCCTTCTCTCTCTCTCTCTCTCTCTCCCCCTCCCTCTCTCTCCCTCCCTCTCTCTCTCTCTCTCCCTCTATTCTGTCATCTGCACCGTCCCCCTCTCTTGTACTCTTTTTCCCTTCATTCTCCTGCTATACAAAAAAAAACCTCCCTAGTGTCTCTCTCTCTCTCTCTCTCTCTCTCTCTCTCTCTCTCTCCCTCTCTCCCTGTCTCTTGCTCTCTCTGTCACTCTATCTCTCTCTCCCTCTCTCTTGCTCTCTCTCTTGCTCTCTCTGTCACTCTCTCTCTCCCTCCTTTCTTTCCGGATCCCTTTATCCCAGAGGCACGCGGTGCCCGGAGCGAAGCATCAGGCCTCCGGTCTCGACTCCACACAAACCCACTGACTCTGCACATTCTGCACCCGCCTTTTCTTTGTACTACACTCACACACACACACACACACACACACACACACACACACACACACACACTTACACACACACACACTTACACACACACACACACACACACACACTTACACACACACACTTACACACACACACTTACACACACACACTTACACACACACACACACACTTACACACACACACACACACACACACACACACACACCCCTTTCAGAGAGAAAATGCAGAAAACATGTTTATGGGGGGTTGGGGGGGTTTCTGTGAGCCTGGGCCAAATGCTTTTTGGAAGCCATTTAGACGGAGTTTAAATCATTAGCTTTTTTATATGTCATTCCACCGCATTCCATGTTTTATGTTTATGACTATCTGTGTTTATTTGAAGCAACTGTTGCCATGCATTCACTGAAGGACCATAGACCACTTTTCTCCCTCCCTCTCCCTCCTCCCTCCTCCCATCCCCCTCCTCTCCTCTCCTCTCCTCTCCTCCTTTCTCTTCTCCTTCTCCTTCGCCTTCAGGGGTTTGGGTTTCAATCCATATTCATGACAAATTGAGGTGTGTTTGGATTTCCCCACGACTCCAGGCATAGTTCAGTGACATTATACGGATACCTCTCCGTGTCCGGGCCCTCTTATTTCACTCTGCACTCACACACCATAATCTTTCACTGTTTAACAAGTGTCAACCAGATGTTTAGTTTCCCCCCCCAATCTGGTCTAGCCATCTCATCCTTACACTGTCGTACGCACACATACACACAAACACGCACACGCACGCACACACACACACATACACACAAACACGTACGCACACACACACACACACACATGCACACACACACACACACACACAAACACACACACACACACACACACACACACACACACACACACACACACACACACACACACACACACACACACACACCGTACTTGCTGTATGTGTATATCCATGGCTTTCCTACAAAAGCCAAAAGCATTTATCCATCTTGGCATGTCATTTGTGTGTGTATGGGTGTGTGTGATTTGTTTTTCTTGCCAAGTAAAAGTAGCCCCAGAGCCGTAGCCTGCATGTATCAATCAGGCACCAGAGGTGGAAGTGGATTTGGTTTACTTTGGCAGAGGCACCAGCTACCCCCGTCCACACCCCCCTCATCCCCCCCGCCCCGCCACAGCACTTAGGTGGATTATTCTCTTGGATTCTACATTCTCTCTCTCTCTCTCTCTCTCTCTCTCTCTCTCTCTCACCATGTCTTTCTCTCCCCCTATTTCTCTCTTTATCGCAATGCATACATCCTCTCTCTTTCCTTCTCTCTCTCTTTCCCTCCCTCCCTCCCTCTCTGCTCCCTCCTCCCTCCCTCCCTCCCTCCCTCCCTCCTTCCCTTCTTTCTGCTGGCATGCCCATCATGTGTGTTGGCAAACCCCTCCTGATTGAAAGTGAGCTGCAGGTTAAGTGTGTGGTTTCTGCCTGGCCGTGCCACGCTGCTGCCCGCGGTGAGGCCCAGCTTCTAAGCTTCCATTCTTCTTCGTTTCTCTCCACCCGCCTCGGCCGTCGGGTCCAAGTTAGTCCCTCTCTGGCTCAAGTTCTCTCCTCTTCTCCCCCCGAGTTCTCTCCTCCTACCTCCTACACAGAAGATGGAGGCCGGTGGTTGAGAGGTCTCCTGACAGCCGCGCGGAGGTTGCTGGCTGCCTAAGTGGAGATGTGATGGCTCCCCTGGAGCGTGTGTGTGTGTGTGTGTGTGTGTGTGTGTGTGTGTGTCTCTGAGCAAGAGACCCAGCAGGCTCATGGGTTTGAGGCGAACGTTCCAGGCGAACAAGTTTGCTTTCAACTTTTCAATTTGAACGTTTTTTGCTTAAACATCCCAAGTTATTTGATTCAAACGATAACCCTTAGTCCATGTCAATGTTTGTTCACCGAGAACTACCTCCTCGTACCGCTTGCGGCGAACTCAAGGCAAACTAAAAACTGTTTGAAAACGTTTGTAAATAAAACATTTAAGTGGGATGTTTTTGTGGCCTGTTTGCACACACACACACACAGTGCACTCAGTGAGGGGAAACGGCTTTTAGAAACCGGTGCTTAGTCCGTTCGGAGTTTTAAAAAGGTGAACGTGTCCGTTTGTATAGAATGGTCGCGAGGGCAGCTCACGTAACGCCGTGAGGCGAAATGGTGTTTCAGTGTGTGTGTAATAAGGGTGCAGTCAGTCTAAACGTTTTATAGCTTGTGGTTCGGAGTTTTAAAGACTAACCTTTCTCCGTTTTAAAAGCCCAGTTTAAGGAATGTAGACGGCCCTGCTGCGGTGCTTAAGCAAATCAGAAGCATTTAGCAGCCACCGTGAGGAATGTCACTCGGGGAAACACTGGCTTCATTCTCCGGTTCGTGTCTAAAAGTGTGACTTCTTCATGCGCTTTAGCGCTAAAGTTAATAAAACTAAAAGGACTTTGCTGCAGTGTTCGGCCACTCCATTGTGTCTGCTCGTCTGGTCTTGTCGGGTAAATGTGAGCAGGGCTTTAAATGTCTGTCGCTCTCTCACGGAACACAGAGGGCCTCAGTGTTCTATAAAAGAACCTTTGCAACGGAGACAAACGAGCGTGGAATTCTTTTCACGTGCGAGGGACTCGGCCCGTGAAGGTGGAGTGAAAGGCTCTCAGTCCTGTCTCTCTCTTTTTCATACGAATCAAATTGCATGTGAGGAGTTGCTCTCGACATTCTTTCTGTTATTTGTATTCAACCCTCAGCTCAAAAGTCTTCCTTTTTTTAATGAAGAGATCTTGCCTTCATTTGTCTTGTATCTCATCCGCCAATGTTTGAAATCTGCTTTTTTATGCAGACCCTTAGTCCCCAGTTCTATATATTTTTTTTTTTTCTTTAGAGTAATTTGTAATTCTTCCATTTGTTGTGTAGCCCCCACCCCCCTTAGATGTTGGAAATTAAGATGTCAAGAAAGATGTCTTTTTCTTTTATGCCTCAGATCAGGACGTTCAGAACATACCTTATACATTAAATCCCCACGTCTCGTCATCATTAGGTAGACATGTCGAAGAACGACGATGAAGCGCCATCATTCCTCTCAGTTCACTTCGTGAGGTGAACTGGAAATGTCAGAACCAATGGGGGAAGGCGGAATAAGATAGGAAGTGAATTATTCCTGTGTAATTACCCCATAAAGGTCAGTTATCGTGCCTCCCTTCTCTCCATGCTGGATTAACCCCCATCGTCCCCAGTCATAGACGGAGGACACGTATTAAGATTCAGTGTCGGGGCCCAGTCATAGAGGGGGGGGCACATATTAAAATTCAGTGTCGGGGCCCAGTCATAGACGGAGGACACGTATTAAGATTCAGTGTCGGGGCCCAGTCATAGAGGGAGGGCACGTATTAAGATTCAGTGTCGGGGCCCAGTCATAGAGGGAGGACACGTATTAAAATTCAGTGTCGGGGCCCAGTCATAGAGGGAGGACACATATTAAGATTCAGTGTCAGGGCCCAGTCATAGAGGGAGGGGCACATATTAAGATTCAGTGTCGGGGCCCAGTCATAGAGGGAGGACACGTATTAAGATTCAGTGTCGGGGCCCAGTCACTTAGCCGCCTCACTGAAGCCACACTTTTCAAAATGGCAGGGAGTCCATGAGTGTGGTCATGGTTCTACAGTAATTGGTTACGTAATGAGGTCATTTCCAGTGGAACCTGGCCCCCGGGGGGGATTGTATGAGTATTACATGAGCCAGATAATAGGAACTGCTTATCTAGGATCAGTCTGTGCTGAGTTCATGATGTTTGCATACCGACCTCCTCTCACTGTTTGACTAGTTCTTTTAAAATACACCTGGAAGTACACGGAGATCTCCGAAGAGTGCGGCGCAGATGGGAATCCGAGTTTCTAAAAGCGAGATCTCTATGTACCCAACAGGTATGTGTGAAAGCATCTGGATCGGCCTTGAGCAGTGACCTCTCCAAACTCCCCCACTCCACCCTGTTTCCACTCCTCGCCTTCTCCTAGTTCCAAAACCCGTTGATTGTGTGATACGCTGTCAAGAGTGGCTTCCGGAACTTTCTGTTTGGGAAAGGAGGAAGTCCTTCTCCTTGATCAGCTTGTCTTGTGCCCTTCCTCCGTGTCCGCCTGCTATCTCACACACACATCAGCACCAGCTTACACAATGCACAGAGGCATGGGAGTACACACGGAGCTTTGCCCTGATACACACACACACACACACGCACACACTCATACACACACATGCTCTATTAATTGCATGCATAATAGTATCCTTAACCCACATCCACATTTAGTTCGACATGAAAATTGGCCATATATACACACTCACAGATGAAAACAAACCTGCCAGACACACATGTTTGAGAATATCATCCTACTTACGCACAAACACATGTAGCCTGCGCGCGCACACACACACACACACACACACACACAAAAACAATCTCATGCTTGAGAATATTTCCCCAAACCCTCTACCATGTATCCCAGCTGTGCACACACATGCACACACTGAACACTCGATGATTCGTGCACACACACACACACACACACACACACACACACACACACACACACACACACACACACACCCACACCCATTCCTGGAGTAGGTCAGAGTGGCTCTTCCTGTTTGATCGGGTAAGAGGGGTGTGTGTGGGAAGTGCGTGAGCGCCGGGTGGAACCAGAAAGGCCTCTGCCGCCATCCCACATTCTTCTCCGTGTTGTGACTCGGTTCTCGGTCCTCCTAGGGTTGTCCCTGC
>NC_045167.1:4103961-4123961 GCF_900700415.2 Clupea harengus | reverse complement strand
TTAGTTGCACTAATATGGACATTCTAAAGCGCTGTTCCATTCATTAACATTGTCCAGACCGCCAGAGCCACGGTGCGCAGGAATCGTTTATCTTTTATAGTCTTGCAGATAGCACGATCCAAAGGTCTAGAGTAATTCTGTGGTCATCAGCCCATCCTATATTAGTCTTTTCCTCTTCTCTGTTCATCTTTTTATGAAGGATTTCGAGGTTGCCATGGGGGGGGGTGGGGGGTAGTGCCAACGGGCTTCTGGCCATGTAACGGTTTAGTGAGATGTTTTGAAGAGAAGATGTCATGTCAACTGTGAAATCGTTTATGTAACACCTATATTTAGACTTGATAACATCAGCACTAATGTTTTGGTCGTTGCCGTAACAAAGCCACGGTTTTTCGGCATACTTTTAAAGTCAATCAGTGAATTGACAACATAATTTGGCTCTGTTATCGCACTTAGGACGCTCGACACGAGTTAATTCTAATCTGTGTCATGCCGTAACATGCTGTTGAGTGAAACACTCACATTTAGTATGCAGGTCAATCACACCTTCCCTGTTAATCCTTGTATGACAGACATTGTCATCGCTGATGCGTTCGTGGTTTGTTTTGTCTTTTCTTCCTTATTTGGAGATTGATAGACGGCCTCATTTTTTTCACTGGCGAGGGTGACATTCAGCTCGTTTGACAGCCGGTTTGTTTGTTTTGAGGACTGAATGATTGCATTGTTTGAGTCCCCCCCCCCCCCCCCCCCAAAGGGCTTAACCGAAGTCCTCCCTCGCTCTGCTGTTGCAGCGACACGGGAAGTGAGAGATGTCTTTGCCAAGGCGCGGAACGGAGACTACCGACTGATAAAGATCGACATTCAAAGTGGTAAGCTGTCCATCAAACCAAATCCATTTCCAAATGTTTACATTTAACTAACAAATACTATTTGTACCATATGTTAACTTCTTTCAGCCTGAACAGAGGCTTTACATAGGATATGCGTTGGACAGAAGTGTTGGCACAGAAATTGGCACTGCTGACAGCAGGCCTGATTGTTTTGCATATGGTATTAATTTGTGGGAAGGAGAAGAGAGAAAGGCAAAATATGCACTGGCCTGTTGTCATAAAGTCTCGATTTTAAAGTTAAAGGATAAAGATGGCCGCATGGCTATCAAGTTACTTGATCCACCAGATTGAGTCATTGAAGTATTTCTCGCTCACACCTTCCAGTCTTAATTGTAATGTCAAAAGAATAACACTATCAGTCAGGCTGAGATTAAACCTGTGCTGTATCTACAGCCGCATTAAAAGACAGATCTTGTCATGTGTGTTTATGTACTGGCTCAACCCCCACCTCCTCTCTCCTCGCTCCTCTCAGAGCAGTTAGTTTTGGGCGGCACCAAGAAGGCCTCCAAGAAATGGGACCAGGAGTATGACGCCTACGTGATGCCTCTGCTTCAGGAGGACATGCCTTCCTACCTCCTGTACCGGCTAGACTCCACCAACAACCAGGGCTACGAGTGGATCTTCCTGGCCTGGTCACCTGACCCTTCTCCCGTAGGTCCCCATTTCAACTCACGGCCACTACTTATTTTAAGACTTAAGACTTAATTAAATAACTATCCTGGTCTACTTCTTATATAAGAAAGCAACAAGTGACATTACATTAGAGAACTACGTTGCAGAGAAGTCCTTAATTACTCAGCAGAGAGAGACACACAAAACATAGAAGCTGTGATTTGTATGTTCTTGTTGAGGATAGAAAGCAGCTCTGGAATTTTTTTGGATTATGTTATGATTTTTTTTGGAGTGTTTGGATTATGTTGTGATGTTGGTTTTTGGAGCGGGACCTCTTCCACGAAGTCGGCCATGTTGCGCCACCATGTTTTTATGGCATTTGACGGTCACCATATAGGTACTCGCACACGCTTGTAAAGGGAAGGGTACACAGCTGGTTGCAACTCAGAAACCTCACCACTAGATGGCACTAAAAACCACACACTGGACCTTTAAAGAGAGAAACTCATTTGTAAAATGTTTTAATGTCTACGATTCATGACTGCGTTTCTCGAAAGCGTATTTGCGCAACTACTGTGGTAACCGTGGAGAGAGAGTGTTCTAAACGATAGTCTCTCTATCATTTAACTACGGTAGATGTTCAACGACTCTTTGGGGAAACATGCCCCATATTGAGAGCTGTTGGCCTGGAGCTCCTTCTGATGCTCTTTCTGTGTCAGAGCAGTGACCATAGTAATGTGCTTTTCAATCAACATTGACAGCATGTGACAATGACAGTTAGTCCTTCTTTTTCTGATTCATTATTTTGAACTTCAGCATAGTCCTTGAGCCAACCAACAGGTAGACCAGCTAAACAGAAAGATTCATTTCACGGCCTGCTTGAGACAAGCGCATGAGAGGATTTTTGTTCCCCAAATGTCACTGCGGAGCTCTCTGCCCGCCACGGTCCAATAGGACTCTTTGATGTAATCTCCCCCATGCAAATCATGTAGACTTATGAGTGTGTAGCGTAGCGTAGATGTGACCTCCCTGTGGTACCCTTATGGGAACTGTGGCACCCTGTGCAGTCTAGTGGATCACCAGGTTATTTCAGGCTCTGCAAATGACTGACTCCCGTTCTTAAAGAGCACGTGCAGAGAGGAGGGGGGGGGAGAGAGAGAATGGTGCATGTGTGATGTCTGTAAAATGAGGCTAATTACAGGGGTTTGGAAGCCAACGGTCTAAGTACAGGCCAACTCCATGTGATATGTTTATTCAGTGATACTGCAGCGTGGAGGTATTCAAATACCTCACACATTGTTGGTTAAACTCCCCTCTGTGTTCTAATACTCATTCCCTCTCTGTTATAGTATATAGTATATAGTATACAAATGCCAAACCAGCAGAGGACCAGAATGACACATAGGAGTTACTCCACTGAATACCTTTTTTATCAAAATGTCTGCTTTTTGCTAAATTCTATATTCTAAAATCCATATTCCAAATATCCAAATGATAAAAGAATACATTGTGTTCTGATTGATTATGAATGTACTCTACTGCCAAACAAGCTACATGGATGTGGAGAGGAGAACAGACTCTCTAGTCACCAACAAGTGTGTTTGCTAGCGTCAATACTAAACATCAATGATGCCGCACTGTACAGGAAGTGTGAAGAGCGGTGTGCCTCTGTGGCGCCTAAGGCACTTCCCTGATAGAAGCAAATCTGATGGATCCGTGCCAGAAACTCTGGCGATTGGTCGTGTGTGTCGCCATGCCAAGTCATTGTTTTGCTAAGTTCTAGTGGTTCTCCATGTGTTGTTTGTTTCTTGGCCTATAGGTTCGACAGAAGATGCTTTACGCTGCCACACGAGCCACCGTGAAGAAGGAGTTTGGCGGAGGACATATCAAAGATGAAGTTTTTGGCACGGCGAAGGTAAGTCACGTTACTCATGAACTTCTCAATTCTGTCTGCCTCCAAAACTCCTCGAGAGAGCCCCTCTCCAGCGTTGTCCAAGAGTTTGCACAAGGCAGGGATACACGGTTTGGTCTCCGCAGTGCACAGTGTGCTGCTTGGCAGGCAGAGAGGCTTTTGGAAGTTAAGCAAACACTCACACACTGTTTCTGGCCAAAATACTCTTTTTTCAGCTTGTTTGAGCGCCGTGAGGGGTGGTGACAAGCGTTGCCGCCTGGTTGCCAGGGTGCTGAGGCTGGTCGGCAACAGAGGGGTGCTGGCGGGAAAACAGTCAAGTGAGCTGGCAAGCATTCTATGCAGGCATTTTGAAAGAGAGAGGGGGGGGGGGGGGGGGGGGGGGGGGGGGGGGGGGGGGGGGGGGGGGGGGGGGGGGTAGGTTGGGATAGAGGGTGAGAGTTGGACAAAAAAATATATATAAAATCATTGTCTTGGCACACCACCTTTATTAAGACATGTTGTGGTTTGTACATAAAATTTCTCCTGGATGATTTGCAGAGAAAACATTTAAAGAGGACCTATCATGCTCATTTTCAATGTTCATCATTTTATTTTTGGAGTGTACTAGAATAGATTTACATGCTTCAGTGTTCCAAAAACACATTTTATTTCTCATACTGTGCATCTCTATCCACCCTCTGGCTGAAGCACTCCGGTAGAGCTGCACTGTCTTAAAGCCTCCCCTCCCGATGAGCCCAGTGTGCTCCGACTGGTCAGCCAGCCAGGCAGAAAGGATTGTGTTATGAGATTGCATCATCTTGTAACAAAGGAAAAGTGCTGGAATTCAAATGATGACATTTCAGTCAGCTGAGAAAATGGTTTCTGCATGAGAGCGTTACTCACTCTGGTGTGTCCTTTGGGCTTGCAGACCATTTACATGCACAAAAAAGCTACATAACACACCAAAGGAAAGCTACATAACACACCAAAGGAAAGCTACATAACACACTAAAGGAAAGCTACATAACACACCAAAGGAAAGCTACATAACACACCAAAGGAAAGCTACATAACACACCAAAGGAAAGCTACATAACACACTAAAGGAAAGCTACATAACACACCAAAGGAAAGCTACATAACACACTAAAGGAAAGCTACATAACACACTAAAGGAAAGCTACATAACACACTAAAGGAAAGCTACATAACACACCAAAGGAAAGCTACATAACACACCAAAGGAAAGCTACATAACACACTAAAGGAAAGCTACATAACACACCAAAGGAAAGCTACATAACACACTAAAGGAAAGCTACATAACACACTAAAGGAAAGCTACATAACACACCAAAGGAAAGCTACATAACACACCAAAGGAAAGCTACATAACACACCAAAGGAAAGCTACATAACACATTAAAGGAAAGCTACATAACACACTAAAGGAAAGCTACATAACACATTAAAGGAAAGCTACATAACACACCAAAGGAAAGCTACATAACACACTAAAGGAAAGCTACATAACACACTAAAGGAAAGCTACATAACACACTAAAGGAAAGCTACATAACACACTAAAGGAAAGCTACATAACACACTAAAGGAAAGCTACATAACACACTAAAGGAAAGCTACATAACACACTAAAGGAAAGCTACATAACACACTAAAGGAAAGCTACATAACACACCAAAGGAAAGCTACATAACACACCAAAGGAAAGCTACATAACACACTAAAGGAAAGCTACATAACACACTAAAGGAAAGCTACATAACACACTAAAGGAAAGCTACATAACACACTGAAGGAAAGGTAAAAACTGAAGGTTTTATGGGTCTTCAAGATACTGTAGTGATTTGATAAATGCAATGACTGCGTGTATGTTCACAATGGCCACATACTGTAGTGATTTGATGAATGCAACACGTGTCTGCGTGTATGTTTACAATGGCCACATGCAAAGAGTGATATTTGAAGCCGCGAGCAACTATCAGACTGTGCAAATGTATGCAAACTCTGTACTACACTGACGTGGTTAAACATGGAGCTGAATTGATTAACATTTCAACGTTTACTTTTGCACTACAGATGGACAGTAGTGTGTGTGTGCCTTCCCTGGATGGTATAGTTCAGAGGTTTTCTATCTTCCTCGTGGGAAGTTTTTTTTTTATTACAAATACTCTTGATTTACTAAATCAGGTGTGAGCAGCTCAGTGAGCTGAGTGTGAAAAGCGAGGAGAGCATGTTTTCAAGCCTTTCCTTTACACGGACATTAAGCCAAAATGTTTCAAAATGACAAAGTGCCGTGTTCAAATTGAAGCCAGATTGTGTGCAGTAAGTGTTTTTTCTGGAGCCAGAGTGTGTGTAGTAAACAGACCGCCCAGAGCCGACCCTTATTTGGTTAAAACTCCTCCATTCTTGAGTCGCTTGCGGTTGCTTCGCTCTTGACACGAGCTCATGCTGTCCCTGCCTTTGACAGCCATTGGCTCAGCTGACGTGTGTGGAGTGTGGTCATGGAGAGATGGAAACCACATGCGGGGCAGGAGGTCCTCGGGAGCACTGACACCCTCTAGTGTAGTTCATCCATCGGCACACACACACATACACACACACACACACACACACACACACACACACACACACACACACACACACACACACACACACGCACGCACACAAAGGTGACGGTGCTCTCTCTGTTTCCCCAGGATGATGTGTCCCTGAGCGGATACAGGAAGTACTTGGTCTCCCAGGCAGCCCCACAGCCACTCTCCTATGCGGAGGAGGAGCTGAGAAAGATCAAACTCAATGAGGTAAATTTATGTTTTTATTTATTTTATTTGTTTACTATTACATTTATATTTTATTTGTTTATTAGGACATTTATATTGTATTGGCTTATTACATTTGTATCAGTGTGTGTTCGTTTCCTGGATATCGAACCCGTGAACCCGTTGTTACTACCTTGTTGTAACAGCTAAGTTACAAATCTACATTATGTAAGAACAGATTTGTACATCATGTCATTCATTCATTCATTCATTCATTCATTCATCTTTTCACCCTCTCTTTCTTCTCGTAACAATATGTGTTCCCAATGTCTTCCTCTTATAGCAAAGCAGTGTAACACAGATACAGTTTTCACAAGTTTATTTGTGCTATTATTTGACCATGGGTCTTTATTTGGCATGTCCTGATGAAGACCTATTGGTTGAAATGTTGCGCTATTGGAACTGTGAGACAGACATTCTCTGTGTTCGTCCACATTCATCCTTATTTCCTGTCCCCCGCTTGACCTCTTAGACTTGAGTGGGATGTGCACACACACACTCTCCCTCTATTTCTCTTCTTCCCCCCCACCCACTCAAGACTGTACACACACACACACACACACACACACACACACACGCATGCACAAACACACACGCACACACACACAGACACACCAAAGATGCAGGAGCAAGTCAAGGCCAGACGAGATCATGATGATGAGCCCTTTAAAGCAAGCAGAGGGAGCTCAGTGTAGTGAGTGCATTGATTTTGTTTATTGTATTGGGCTAAATGGCAAAAGCACTGTCCCACTTTCAGGCACCTCACTGTCTGCTCGGTGATGCCAATGGGAATGATGGATTTTCTGTCTCTCTGCTCCAGGATTGCACACACACAAACACACACACACACACACACACACACACACACACACACACACACACACACACACACACACACACAAACACACACACACACACAAACACGCACGCACACACACACACACTCCAGGATGGCACATTGCAAATGAGCACTAAAGAGGAACACGGACGAGGCCTGGGAAATGTGCTGATGCTTGCAAAGAAACAAATAAGCAGTGATCTTGGCTGTTTGCATTCTTTTACACTCAACCAATTTACTGTCTAATTATGGCCTGTCGGGAATAGGACAACCTCGCTGTTATGGACTTCTTGAAATAAACATGCTCGCGCAGAGTTTATGCAAACACACACACGTACACACACACACACATACACTAATGCTCACACACACACACACATAGATGCACACACACATGCATACACACACATAGATGCATACATACACACATGTGCGCGCACGCACATGCACACATGCACACCCACACACATACTGTAGATGCACACATACACACACACACACACACACACAGACATGCATATTCACACACGTTTGTGTGCATACACTCATTCACAGTTGCATACGTTTGCACACACACACACACACAGACACATACACACACCGAGCTCAAATTACTTTGCTCCTGCCCACAGAAAAGCACTTTTGCACACACACACACGCATGCATGCATAAACACACATACACACAGACAAGCACTTTTGCATGACACGCTCCTCGACACAACACTAAACAGACACACCACTGCCCATAAAAGGGCATGGTCGCGCCAAGGCTGCCCATTGGCCCTTGAGATATGCTAATCAACTCGGTCCAGCCAGCTGCAAAGCTAGATATTACCAGCACCAGCCCACCCCCACCCCCCTACATGTACATACACACTCCTCTTCCTGCCCCCACCTCACTCCTATGCCCACCCCCACCCCCTCACTCTTGCCCACAGCCCCCTGCCGCTCCATCCACCCCCGCCCACACCCCACCCCACCCCACCCCTACACGTACACACACACACACACACACACACACACACACACACACGTACACACACACACACACACTCCTCTTCCTGCCCCCACCTCACTCCTATGCCCACCCCCACCCCCTCACTCTTGCCCACAGCCCCCTGCCGCTCCATCCACCCCCGCCCACACCCCACCCCACCCCTACACGTACACACACACACACACACACACACACACACACACACACACTCCTCTTCCTGCCCCCACCGCACTCCTATGCCCACCCCTCACTCCTGCTACCAGCCCCCTGCCACTCCCCCCCCCCCCCCCAGCCCCTCTGATCAGACTGCTGTGCAGAGGAGATAATACTACACTAATCTGCATGTGCAGTTGAGACCAAAGAGGCTTTGACACAGTTAGTATTCATTCGCCAAGAGGCGGCTTTTATTAAGCGCAGGCATGAGTGGGTGGTGAGGTGGGGGTGGGGGTGGGGCTGGGGCTGGGACAGTACAAGCCTGATCCTGTGTAAGGCAGGTAGAGTGGGAAACTTCAAAGCATCTCAATAACAATCCCTCTTCTCATGTTTTATCATATGGTATTATGAATAATAACAACAATGACAGCACTAATAATAACTCTAATAATAATAATAACACATCTACATGGCGTCTTTCATTCACGTTTACTTTATTTATTTATTAATTTAATGTAATGTTATCAGCTGACGTCACAGCTGCCTTCCTTCTTCATAGCACATACGTGCATCGTACGTACTTACGCATATTTAACTTAAGAATAAACCTTCTTTGAGAGGGCCAACACACACACACACACACACACAAATCACCTCATTTAGTGATATTCATTTCATTTACTCAAGGTCATCTTACAGTAGAACAGTACATAAAACATAGAATAAGTAACAAAACACCCAGTAAAACATCAGGACAAACAACAGTAAGTCATGCAATACGCAACAGAGCACAGCTCAGCAAGGAGTTCAAATCAGTGTGGCAGTATAAAATAAGATGTTTTAATGTGAGATGTGAGGGGGAAGTGAGCTACAGAGTTTGGGTGCAGCAGAGGAGAAGACCCTGGTGCCCCTTGTGTTGAGGTTGATGGGTGCAGCAGAGGAGAAGGCCCTGGAGCCCCTTGTGTTGAGGGTGATGGGTGCAGCAGAGGAGAAGGCCCTGGAGCCCCTTGTGTTGAGGGTGATGGGTGCAGCAGAGGAGAAGGCCCTGGTGCCCCTTGTGTTGAGGGTGATGGCTGGTAGTGCTAGTAGACCTTCTGATGAAGACCACAGGAAGTGTGATTCCTTAAGTCTGAAGGAGGTCTGTGAGATAAACAGGGGAACGATCATGAAGAGCTTTAAATGTTAATAATAATTATTATATAAATAATAATTAATAGAATTTAATCTGCAAGGGTGTGGCATGTTCAGTCGACTCTGAACGTGTACAAATCTGTGCTGCAGAGTTCTGCGTAAGTTGAAGTCGGTAAACCATTTGTTGGGGATACCTGCCAGAATCACATTGCAGTAGTGACCAGAGCATTGACTAAGACTTATATGGAGTGTCATGTTAAAACAGGGTCTGGAGATGTTTCGCAGATGGAAAAAGGCAATCCGGGAGAAAGTGTTTATATGACTGGAGAAAGAAAAGTTACTGTCCAGGATGACACCAAGGCTCTTAACCTGAGTGGAACAGGGTGCAGCCATCTAAGGAGAGGCTGAAAGTGTTCATCTTTGCAAGAGCTGATTTAGAGCCAACGAGTGGCTGTTTAGATTCCGATCATTTGAGTTGATGTCATGAAGACAGGTGATAGTCATGCTGGGAGGATGACAGGCAGTGGGCTTTGTAGACATGTAAAGCTGAGTGTCATCAGCGTAACAGTTTAATTCAACAACTTGTCGAAAGATATTGCCCAGTGGGGGGAGATGGAGGAGGGGAGAGAGATAGGATAGATAGGAGAGGCCCCAAAACCGAGCCCTGGGGAACCCCTTTGGTTGCAGCTGAACTCTCTGACTTGCATCTCATTATTTGGACCAACTGTGTCCTGTGAGAGAGGACGGGCACGAACCACTGATGTAAACTGCCATTGACTCCAGTGTTGAGAAGGAGATGCAAATAAGAATTAAGGATCAGAGTTAATAATGATGATAATAATCAATACTTAGGTTAAAATGTAAGGGTTTCTGCTATATGTGTATTCCTTATACCCCCACCCCCATGAATACAGGCCTCTGAGACATTTACTAATCAACAATTTCCCCTGTGAAACCAACAGTGTAAAATGTCCTGTCTCAGAGGTAGCAGACATATGATACATATTCATGGAGGGTCGGGGCTATGGGGTGAATCTTGTAGAGTGAAGCCTCCCTCTCTCCATTGATGCATCATTGCAAGAATAAAAGCCTTCTCAGACTGAGTCTCCACCAAGCTTTTGGTACTTAAAAATACCATCAGTTGGCTAGACTTTCTAGGAGAAGCCGATGAGAAATCATGTCAAAGGCTGCACAGAGGTCCAGGAGGATGAGTATGGAAAGTAGTCCAGCATCAGCCGCGCAAAGGAGGTCATTGGTTGTCTTTACCAAGGCAGTTTCTGCACTGTGTTTAGGGCGAAACTAGGGCAAATTAGTTTGTGGGTGGCCCAGAGTATTCAGGAAGCACGATTCCTTCTGCCAAACAACGTTCATCAGAGAGATTCAGATAAATGTTGTTATCAGGTGGTTAAAGTAGCCCATTTACAGTGGGGAAAAAAACCTCTGGTGTTTCCTTCTCCTGTGTGGATGATATTTGCATAATATAATATATATTTTTTTGCAACAGAAGGGGATTTTTGAACTGAAGTATGTGTTCACAATACATCTCTTTATGCACAGCAAAACCAGTCTTTGTGACCCACAGACTTCATCTGGCAGAGTTCAGATGTATAGGTGCAGTGTGATCAAATGAAACAGTCCAAACATTATGCACGACAAACATTATGCGTGTGTGTTATTTTGCATAACACATGTGCACACCTGTAGGGAGATAGAAAGCGTTTTCAAGTACAACTTAAGTTACGATGCTTTCGGAATAAGCTTTGAAATTGTAATATGACTCATAAGAGGGATTTCTACAAACTACTTTGGCTTTCAATGCTTTTGGGAAACCCCTGCCCAGTCCTGTGTGTGGCGTGCGTTCCTGTGCATCACTGTTGTAAATACACAGTGAGTGCAGATAGTTCACAAGTGTGTGTAGTTTGGGTCAGCGCAGGGGAGCCAGGGGTTGCCAGTCCCCACTACTTAAAAAAACAACATTGCATTTTCTTTTAAGAGAACCATGGAATGTTCTAGTTCTTACAGTGGGACACTTCAATATTCTACTCATAGTTAAATGAGGTCCTTAAAGGAACCTTTTGAAATCCCTTAATCTAACAGATTTTTATATTAAGAATATACAAATGTGCTATGTCGAAATAGTATGTTCTATTAAGCTTTATGAGATGTTGTAATCTAGAACCCAAACATAGAACCTTTCCCAAAATCCAAACTATTGGTGTGTTTCTCCACAGGAAAATAGGTTCATAGTAGAGTTCATAATGTTTGTTAAGTGACCTGTTAGAGAACTCTTCTCCCTTGCCTTAGTCACACACCCCTCTGTCCCCACATCCAGAGCTGTTCACCTGTTCCCCTGCTGCTTTTGGTATCTCTTTACCGTCCAGCGTTTTATATCAACATGTTAAGAATGTGGCTTATAACAATTTGTTTACAGAGAACCTTCAGAGTTCAGGGTAGAGACCTGTTGGAGAGCCCCCTCTAACTCAGTGTTAGTGTCCCTCCATCTTGACATCCAGAGCAGTTCCCCTGTTGTTTCCCTCATTCATGAAGCACTCGTGAGTCACTGATGCAGGAGTTACTTGGCTAGCCACTGGCAGCCATTGAATATAACCAGATTTCCCTAAATGTGTTGTTAACTAAGTGGATGATGTACTGTAGGAATGAAGTTATAGGGTCTGTGTAGTTTACTCTGTCTTTACTGTTATAGACAATATTGTCTCTGCCTGTCCATTCAGGGGCAAGGGGTGTGAATAGGTTTACTGTGCTCAACTGGTAATGGAGCTAAGGTCATTAGACTCACACACTGATGGATGGTGTCCTGCCTCTGGACAAAGTCATTGCTTTGTCAGAAAAACAAACCGCTGTGAGCTGTTTACACATGGCTGGTTGTGTTCTCATTGTTACTGACTTGGAAGAAGGGTGTGGATGGATAATACAAAATGAATGAGTGTTGAAAGATGAATGAATGGATGGTTAAATGAATGAATTACAGACCGAATGAATAGACAAATGATTGCTAAAATGCATTTGAAAATAAGTGAACTAGGAAATGAATGTAAATGAGTGAATGCGTGAATATACGCATGGCTAGATGAATGAATGAATTGGTAGTGAAAAGAGTGAATGAATGAATGTCTCAGTCACAGTCACACTGTTCTGACCCTCTGCAGGTACAGACGGACACGAGTATGGAAGGCAAGCACCAGACTCTCCAGGGCATTTCTTTTCCCATGCAGAGGGACGCTATCCACGCCATGGAGCAGTTCAGGGCCAAGAAGATCAACTACGTCCAGCTAGTGAGTGAACATATCTTCTCTTCTCTTCTCTTCTCTTCTCTTCTCTTCTCTTCACCTCCACATAGCAGAGGTCTGTTTGTGTTTGTTCTACCCCACTCCAGCTGAGACTCCATGGAAACTAGGGTCAAAAAGGCCAAATACATTTGGCTAGCGAGGAAACAATGAGTTTCTTTGCAATAAACAAAACAACCACCTTTGAGTCCCTCTATTCAAGTGTTATGACTAAAGGTTATTGCTAGACCAGACCTTTTAAGATGTGTGACTTAGTTTTGACTTCGTCTGGATGATGACCCCCTACTGATCAAGTCCCTTGGCATCCTTCTCTGTATGTGTCCCGTCCAACACCAGTGGGGACCTCCAGTGCTTTCCCCATCACACCAGTGGTGACCCCTTATCAGACATGTACTCTGGTCCGTGTGCACAGGTAGTTTATAATGCTGTGAGACAGGTACTCTGGTCAGTGTGCACAGTTAGTTCCAAATGCTGTGAACACAAACCCTGTCACTTGTAGATTTCCTACCGGGGCACCCAGGTGCACTGAATCTCTCTTCACCTTCTCACTCCGTAGTGGAGCTTAGGCCAACACCTTTCCACCGGCAGGTGCGCTGAATAGATTTATTGGGGAATTTGATAATGTCTACTTGTTGTGGTTGTTTTTCTATGGGAATATATTTTATTCTCAAATTATTTAGGGACATCTAGGCCATTTGCAAAATATCTCTGATATTACTTATAACTCCACAAGGACACGGCTCAGTGTTGCAGATGGATGATGTGTTCGTCAGCGGAGCTCAGAGTTGCAGATGGATGATGTGTTCGTCAGCGGAGCTCAGAGTTGCAGATGGATGATGTGTCCGTCAGCAGGGCTCGGTTGGAAGCCCATAATACTCAAAGCACAGATGTTGCACTCCGAGACAAAAGGCTTCTCTGTGTGTTCAGGGTGTGCCGAAGGAAAATTCATGACAGCAATTTGTCATTGGATCTTGATCCACCTTCGCTTGAATGGCCTTGTTTTCATCGGCCGGATTGACGCAGGGTCGGAGTAATTGAGATCTCTATTCATGCTGTGAACAGGTTTCATCCAGAGGATTAAGGATGGATAACATGAGCACGCAATTCGTAAGGTTTTAGCCTAGCACGCTTCCCCGACCAGCCAGGACTGTTTGGTTGAATCATGAGTATTTATAGCCTTTCAAGAATGGCAAGAACCCTTCACATTATACCCTCTTTAACCAGGGCCTACAGTTGAACACATTCGTTATCAGTTGGTAAATGGACTTGATTGACAGTCTCTGTACTGATGAATTAATTCAGTTATAATGAAAATAAATTCCAATTTAAGTTAAGAAATAATAATTTCAGTTAATAATTATTTCACAGTTGATATTCATCATAGTTTATATTTGTTTTGAGGAGCAGAACCCATCATTGTTTCATATATGAGTCGCTAAAAGCCGCTAACACCTAAATCTAGAAGACAGTTTCACTAGTTGCAGTTTATTTTTAAACAAATTTTCTTTAACTATCCTTCTTACTTAAATTCCATATAAGTCATCCTATGGTAAGGTATACTGAGCATCCTTTTTTCTTTGTTCCCAAAATTTCTAAAGAAATTGGGCGACTTGCCTTTAAACTTAAAGCTTCATCAGATTGGAATAAACTAAATTCACAGAGAACTCTTCTCCTCACTCTTGCTCTTGCTTCTAATTACACTTAAGATATGGAAATAGTTTGTTTCTAATATGTGGGTGCATGCTAATATATAGATATGGATTTGTATCAGTATGTGTACATTTACTGCGTGCATTTTGGGTTAATTGAGGAAGCAGTGTTTGTGGGAGTGGCTGGGCCTCGGAGAGCTAGTCTTTTGTCTGTGTGTGTGTGTTTGTGTGCGTGTGTGTGTGTGTGTGTGTGTGTGTGTGTGTGTGTGTTAGTGTGTGTGTGTGTTTGTCTCTATGTGTGTGTGTGTGTGTGTGTGTGTTTGTGCTGATTCGTTTGTTTTATGTATTGTATTTTCTGTGTATTTGTGTTAAGGACCCCCTTGAAAACAAATGGTTCGTCACAAGGGTTTTATCAATAAATCAAATAAATCATTGTTAATATGCTAGACTGTACTAAATGACTTAGTTACACTGTAACAAGGGCTGTATAATGGCTGGCCAGAATGGCTCCTTTCCTTTTAGTAATCAATGTTTATGTAATGATTAATGAAGCATTGATTGGTTGTTGGCGTCATTATGGAGTGATAAATATGTTTTGGCCTTGAGCATCACTGACATCTGCAATCTGCAGGAAATCGACTTCCCAAAAGAGTCCATTAAGCTGTCGGGCACCACCCCCACCGAGGTCAGAGACCTGCCCAAGAGGATCCCCAAGGACGCGGCCAGATACCACTTCTTCCTGTACAAACACTCCCACGAAGGGGATTACCTGGAGTCTACAGGTAAGACACCTGGAAAGGGAAAAAGGAATACTTCATTACTTAAGTTTAGCGAAATTCACCTGAACGTCCCAATAGCTGTCCATCGAATGTGTGCTTTAAACAAATAAAGTGAATTGGATACGATCAATAACGTCGCTTCATGAGCTTGGAAGGGAGGGGTACATTTTATTGCCTGCTGAGCTCAAATATCAACAACCTTTCGCCAGGATCAAAGACTACACCTTCAAATGTATTATGTTAGTGCGGGAAACGTGATGACAGTTGTTTGCCACCAAAGCTATATTTAGAACTACTGTCGTCATTGTTTTGCACATGATGAAAAATGTGAGCCGTTGCTGCTTGTTTGTTTGCAGTGTTTATTTACTCGATGCCGGGCTACAAGTGCAGTATCCGCGAGCGCATGTTGTACTCCAGCTGCAAGAACCCTTTGATAGAAACAGTGGAAAATAACCTGCGCATTGAAATAGCCAAAAAGGTAAACATGAATCTGTTTGCTATTTGCTAATCCATTGCTGTTTTCTTTAATTCTGCCCTATGGAATGGGTTTTGAATTGAGGGGTTTAAAAGATTAAGTCCTGGTGGGCAAACTGTGTTGCACAATGAAATATTGTTAATATCTCAACCACAGTCTTTTTGGAAGTCAGCCTTTTCAAAATACTTCCATTTATTATTTATTAATGAATGTGTTTGTCTGTTTTTTTTACAAATGTATTTATCTAATATTTTATTATTTCCTATTAGATCTGGGTTGAGGCATTTTGTTTACCTTTTTGTCCACTTCTTCTCCCTCTCCTTCCAGCTGGAGATTGATAATGGCGATGAGCTGACGGGTGAGTTCCTGTATGAGGAGGTGCACCCCAAACAGCACGCCCACAAGCAGGCCTTCGCCAAGCCCAAGGGACCAATGGGGAAGAGGGGGGGGCAGCGCATCACACGGGCACCAGGGGATGATGATGATTAACCCCCCCCCCTCCCACTTCCATTCAGTCCTCAATGGAACATTCCAGATCCTATAACCCCTTTGCTGAATAGGACTCCTTCCAGTACCCTATATAAGACCACAATCCTGTAGATCGAACTATGCACACAGATATTACCACACAAAGCTATAACAAATATGGGAGACCTGTGACTTGACTGCCGCTCACAGTCACTCATAGGGCACAGCGTGTAAAACATGGCATATGGTCCTGAAGAATGTATACGCTTGCTGAGTGTTTCGTTGCATTCGAATAGAAGCCATTCTTTAAAAAAAAATCCACACAGACACACACATTTGTGATGTTATGACGAGGACTCCATGTTGATTTGAAGGCATGGAGAGGTCCACTCACTAACGCTCAAGGTCCTTGGGTTTCAGTGTTTCCTCTGGGATGTTTATTGATTAGCTCGCCCCTGCCCCCTTGATCAGGTAGAAAACCATTGTGCCTGGTGTTCCGGTTGAGCATTAGCTTTTGATTACTTCAGGACCTAAAAGAATCAGGCGAGTTAATCAATAAAGCACCAGGAAGCAATCCCAACGGCCTCTGAACTCTGTCGGCCTCCAGGGATCAGGTGTTGGGTGGGGTCAGCCATGTGAAAGACCATAATGACCTAAAAGGTCAGAGGTCAATCTGTTTCCCCCCCCCCCTAGCAAGAGCATTCTGTGGAAGTATGGAAGTTTTTCTCTTTGTTTTTATTGTTCCTTTAGTATACTGTAAGTCTTACTAAGTCATGTGTGATTTTTACAATTTTGAGCCATTTGTTGTTAACAAAAGACCTTTGTACAGAGAAAGCAATCTTTCTAAGATATTTGGTACGCTAATGCTGGTTATGTTCTTTGTGTTTGTTTTCTCCCTTGTTTCTGTGCTTTGTTGTTCTCGTTCCACATCTAAAGATCTCTACTGCTGAGAGAAACTATTTTTCTATAAGCCCATGCGGTGTGTATCATCTAAAGATCATGAACTAACTTTTGTGTGTGTCTGTGGCCATTCTTTTCCAGTGGGAAAATGTTTGCCTAAGTTTGTTTGAGTACAGAGGGGTTGTTCGTCCATTACACTACTGTGACACACACACAAACACACACACTCACACACAGACAGACACACACACACAAACACACACACTCACACACAGGCAGACACACACACACACACACACACACACACACACACACACACACACGCGCACACACACACACACACACACACACAGCTAAGCACCTCACAGCATTACTACAACAGCTGCAATCACAAACACAGTGCTTTGGATGCATGTCTACTACAGAAAGGGAATTGGGATTGGGAGTCCCAGATAGACTAATTACCCTGCTGAGTCATCAACCACTAATTACCTTTAACCTTTGTCAGGGCATCATGCATTTTACAGATGACGTACCTTAGTCTTGTAAAGCCTCAAAGGTTTTTTTTTTTTTTTTTAATAAATCAAATTGTATAAATGAGATAATAAAAAAAACAAGAAAAAAAAACGATTTTTGAGAATGACTTTTCATTGTTTCTTCATTTATGAATGAAAGTGGGCAATATCCATTTTGTTGTCTTTGGTTCCAGATGGGAAATTATGTGGTGCATGACGTCATCCTGGCCAGCTGGAGATTTTTTGTGAAGTGACTAAAATAATTGCATTTAGCCTATTTTCTAAACAAATTAATGCATGTTTATAATGCATAACTAACTAGAAAATGCATTTCCTGAAGGAAATACCAGTGCATGAAATGCAAAAGTTAAGAAAGGAAGAAGAAAAGAAAGAAGAGTGAAAGAAGGAAAGAAGAAAGGAAAGAAGAGTAAAAGAAGGAAAGAAGAGAGGAAGAAGGAAAGAAAAGTGGAAGAAGGAAAGAAGAAAGGAAAGAAGAGTGAAGAAAGGAAAGAAGAGTGGAAGAAGGAAAGAAGAAAAGAAAGAAGAGTGGAAGAAGGAAAGAAGAAAGCAAAGAAGAGTGAAAGAAGGAAAGAAGAGTGGAAGAAGGAAAGAAGAAAGGAAAGAAGAGTGGACGAAGGAAAGAAGAGTGGAAGAAAGAAAGAAGAAAAGAACGAAGAGTGAACAAGAGTGGCTCTGGATAAAGAGATAAAGAGAGAGTGAAGAAAGAAAATATTGAAAGGAGAGAAAAATGGAGTGAAGCAGAGAGATGGTGTGAGAAAGTAGACTGAGAGAGATAAAGAGAAAATGGAAGTATAGAGTATGGAAGGTGTCTCTTAATATTCCTAGTTATACAGTTGAATGGAGAGGGACAGAGAGAAGAGGAGCCTTGGAACCTTGGCGCAGGTGTCAGTGAAGCACAGGTGCAAGCCAGTTTAATGACCCTATTATGATGTCATAATGGCCCAATGTAAGTCAATGGGAAGACCTACGCGACAAAGTTTGAACGAAGTTACGTTAAGCGGTTCGAGCTGAATTAATCGCAGAAGTCGGTAAGAAGAAGAAGAAGAAGAAGTATAAGAAGCCTATGAATAACAATACAGGGCATTTCATGCACTGTAATAATAAGTATAAGAAACGAAGCAATAACAATACAGGGCATTTCATGCACTGTAATTACTCAACCCTGTTCAAACCGGTTCGAACCTAGTGGTGTTTCACTACAGAGGATCCTTGTCGTGTTATTAGTAGCATGAAATAGGCTACTGTCTCTTTAAGAACATAACCCACGTGATGCGGATATACACTGGCTTGACCCAACATACTTCGGCACATGTGAATGCGAGACGTATGCTAGAAGGGTAAAGAGTTATTTATCTTGTGTCATTTTTCTTTGCACATATAGCCCATACATTAGTCATTTCTATTACTATTAAATAGTTGAGAAGTCTGTGGCAGAACAATGACTGAATGAACTTCGACTATGGTACGTTGCGCGCAAATAAGTTGGCGAACGTTAGTTGTGGTGGCTAAAAACATACTGATGACATTCTAGTCAGTTCGGGCAAGATGCGACTCAGCTATCCAAAATCCACAGCCTCTCCACTCAACTGAAGACAGGTCATTGCGTAAAGCAGTCTAATACTGAAGGTTATGCTTGTTTACTCAGTGAACGGTTTCTCTTCAGAATGGAGGAAGACTCATTAATAGCGCCGGTGGTCCCCTCTAAATTCTTATCAAATCATGAGGGATTCCTGGGCACCATTAAAAACTGCACCCAAGATTTTGTCGTGACAGAAATAAACATCCACGGTCAGCTGGTTACCAAAGCCACCTGTGGGTCACCCTCAGGCCAAGTACACGAGGATAGTGAAAAATGCCACAATCCCAAACGACGTAGGATTGAAGAGAACACAGTATCCAGCCTCGGGTCAGGGCAAACCACAACCATTCAAGACGGCACTGACCAAGTCACGGATGACAGTGATGTCACTGAGGTGCTTCAGTCAGATTCTTTTGATCTTAGTGTGATCTTGGGGTGCTCAGTGTCTGAACAGCTGGAACTTTTCACGACTGCCTTGAGACTCGAGGGCAGTACGCCTGTGCTTGATGATGGTAGGACAGCAAAAGGACAATTGTCCCTGGGCACGTTCACTGATAAAGCCCAGAGAGCCAACGTCCACAGAGCCGTACGCCACAACTACCCGTTTCTGATGACCGAAACAAACCAGGCAGAGATCCTCGTGAAGGAAGACCCCGACTTCAAAAAGCTCTCCAGCCTCGTGTCTGAGGGAGACTGTGAGGACTTCTTCAGGTTCATAGACGCCAAGGTCACTGGATCTACGTTCACGTTCAAACCAGACGCCAGTAAGGAGCATAGGACCTCTGTGCATCATTTTCTCATGGGCAGATTTGGAAAACTGGTGGAGACAAAGTGCTTCGCCAACCAGAACGGCAGCGCCATCACTGTGAGGTTAAGAGAGAAAGGCAAGCCACACAGGAAGAGATCAGCTGCGGATGCTGGTGTTGAAGACGACACTCCCACGTACACTGGTGAG
>NC_045167.1:4091461-4098961 GCF_900700415.2 Clupea harengus | reverse complement strand
CATACACACACACATACACACACACACATACACACACACAAACTCTGTACTCAAAAAGCAATATTAAACATGTTTTGTACGATGTATGTTCACAGTAAATTCAAGTATATTCAATTTTCTTAGCCCAGCCAGATTCAAGCTAATGCAAACCTGGTCCATTCAGGGGCATGCTGAATTATGGGATTAGAATGGCATCAATGGTTCTGCAATGCAAAAGTCTCCCTCCACTCAGTATACAAGTACATGCAGTGTGTGTGTGTGTGTGTGTGTGTGTGTGTGTGTGTGTGTGTGTGTGTGTGTGTGTGTGTGTGTGTGTGTGTGTGTGTGTGTGTGTGTGTGTGTGTGTGTGTGTGTGTGTGTGTGTGGTGCACTTCGCTTGCCTACCCACAGTTCTCTCTGACACGCGACATTTGGTTTCACGGCAGGTGGTTCTGCCGATGCCAGGGAACACCGTTCAGTACCCAGAGAACCTTCTGGGCCGGTGGTACCGGGAGAGATTGGCACAGGATGGCCTCGGGTCCAGTCGTTTCCGGCTGCCCCCTCTGAAGCTGAACGTGCCAGGCTGCTACCGCCCCCTGCTGGCGCGCGCCCACAACCTCACGCACACACTCCTCCCACACAGCGGCGAGGACGCACGCGGCGACGGTGATGCCGGACGCTCGGAGCAGACACACACGCCGTCTCTGTCGCTGGCGTTCGATTTGGACGCGTCCTGCTACGCCACCGTCTTCCTCAGAGAAATTATGAGGTGTGATCTGTGAATCTTGTCTCCATGGCGACGCCATAGTGATATTTTGTCAGACAGTATTCCAGTGTAATGCAGTCTAATTGTTGTACACAATGGAGAACATGCAATTCAGTGGCTGGACATTTGTGAACTATCCAAGGTGACTTCCTGTCCTAGGGAAATGTATTGTTCGGAAGTACTGTGCCCAAATTGTATTCCTTTTTTTGTTCTTTCAGAGCATTAGAACATTTTATTTCGCAGTCCTCAATAAGTAAAATAATTTTGACAAGTCTTGACCATAAAGTAAACCATGACCTCATGTCTTCAACTGTGTGTTGATTGTTTGATTTTTAAATCACTTCCTGGAGTTGCCACCAGGTGGCAGAACCACACCATGAGTGCTGTTCATCGAGACTGAATTTTAGTCATTGAAGAGTCAAGTAAACTTTTCTCTTTACTTTCAAAACTGTTTTAATTTACTTGAAGTGCAAGAATAACTACATTATCTCAGAATCTTTCAAAGCAGGGGGGAAATGAAAAATGCACCCAAGGTAATCATTTTAAATGTGGAAAGCGTCTGTCTTTCCATAGATACATATTCATGCCGTCGGTCGGCCATGTAATATTGAATTAAGATGATGCCACCCATCCCCTGGGGCTCTTTTGTGGATTTTTGGTTTCGTTTGAAAAGGCGTCGCTATATCCAGTTTCCCTCATGTGTGCTTTTATAAGGTGGAGAGTCGGTCTCCTATTTTTAGGCGCTATCCCTGAACCATAGGAGTAGTGTTTGGTGTAACGCCGTTATCCTGACTGATCTTACCAACAACCACACAGGGACAGGATGTGGACTCGTGGCAGGAAGAGCTTTGTGTCCGTGTCATTGGACTCGTACAGCAGGTTTTCATTATGGTCTCCATGTGTCATGGCTCGCTTATGAATAGATATAGAGATATCCATGGTGTTTTTCCCCTATAATATCTGGTCCCCTAGGATTTACCATGCTGTTGAGCATGCTGCTTTGTGGAATGGTAGATTATTTTTAATCCTTATAAAGTCTGACTAAGACTGTTACTTTCTTTGAATTGGTCTCGTCTGAGCAGCTAAGAATGGTGGTGAGAACTGGTAGGGAGGCAGACATCCAGCAGACATGCAAGTTTGTGTTTTTATTACTTCAGATAATAGTGGGGAAAAACAACACTTCTGACTTCCTGGCAAGAACACTGAGGATGAGTGTGTGCCAAAACATTTCGGCATAAACGCAGCTGCTCTCCTAAAAGTAAACAACATCAAGATTGTTCTACTCAGAGCTGGTGTTTTGTCTAACGGTCAAACAGTCCCCGTATCCTGAATGATGAGTCTGGATCAGCAAATGAAAATGAGACACAGTCACGGGCGGGGGCTGGGGGAGGTGGGCCGCCATCTCATGACGTGGATGTGTGCCAAATGGTCCTAGATACGTCATCATCGGCCTAGCAAGGTTCAGGATGATTTTAAACAGTAGACGGTGTGTTGAGCCATTTTCAACCCATAAAATGCAGATTTTAATAGAACACCAGCATTGATTTGTTTCATCACACATTTACTGCACAAAAAAAAAACCAACAAACACATTTCAGGGTTTTCCAGATTTGTATGTAGTTTTTTTATAATGAAAATGTATGATTAAATCCCCTCTATAGTTCCAGATGCAGTTCTGAAGGTATGATTTAAAAGATGTCTAGTTTTCAAGTGTTCCTTCACATTCTTTGCATCTTGCATTTTGTGACTCAGGAAGATGCCAGGACCCTTTTGAAGGGTACAAACATGGCTCTAATGTGACAGAATAAGTGACGTTTGCCTGACAGGTCCTCTGATTACTTTACCCTGCCGGCTCCTAGCAGATGGGTCCCCCCTTATGAGTTTGTTCCTGTTAAAAGGGAGATTTTCCTTGCTATGCGTCACCTTAGTATTTGCTCTAGGGGGTTCAGGCTCCGGGCGCTGTGAATCACTTTGACACAAGTTCAGTTGCGCTATATGAATAAAATTGAATTGAACATCGCACCGCACTACTGCTTAGCTTTTGGGAACTAGTGCATAGATCAGGATAACAGTGTTACACACACAAGTTTGGTTAGTTAGCATAGTTTATGCCTCGACAGATTATTGCATCACTGCCATGAAACGACCAGTAGGTGGCGATAGCGTATAACAAGTGCGTGTGACCTGCATAACCAGAGTGCTCCCTGTAAAGGTCTCAATAAGTGACTTCAAGTATTTTTCATGAGTTGGCAGACACCCGGGAGAAGAGCCCCCACCTTTGTGCCTCCTGGGGCTTTACATTTAGGTTTCTCAGTTCACAGAAAGACTTCAATCCAGCCTCATTTTAGCAAGAGATGCGACCGTTCAGGGAAACGCTTGTAAAAAAAAAAAAAACGGAGACGTTCCCAAACTTACGTATTCAGACCCCAGGGTGTCTGAGTGAAATTTTAAATGAAGTTGACGCTGCCTTACTCCTGTGAAGAATTTATGGATTCCTCTTCCTTTTTAGGTTGGCCTTAAAAAGTAGAGCATATCGGATTTCTCCACATGGATAATTTTATAGGATGGGGAGAGCACGTCCTATTTTTAGCCCTTTTTACTAGGAAATGGCTGAAAGAGCAGTGTTGTGTGTAACACTGTTATCCTGATCTATGCACTAGTTCCCAAAAGCTAAGCAGTAGTGCGGTGCGATGTTCAATTCAATTTTATTCATATAGCGCAACTGAACTTGTGTCAAAGTGATTCACAGCGCCCGGAGCCTGAACCCCCTAGAGCAAATACTAAGGTGACGCATAGCAAGGAAAATCTCCCTTTTAACAGGAACAAACTCATAAGGGGGGACCCATCTGCTAGGAGCCGGCAGGGTAGAGAGATAGAAAGGAGACTGAGGCAGAAAAGAGAGAAGGGAGGAGAAGAGAGAATCGGAGAGAGAGAGAGACAGTGTGTTTGTGTGAGTATGAAACATAGACCGAGCTGTGTGTGTGCATGTGAAATAGACATAGCCGTGTGTGTGTGTGTGTTTCTGTGATCACATACAGTAAATTCATACAGGTATCATGATTTGCATACATATACATACAAGATTACATGATGCATACAAGGTGGTGTGTACATGACACAAGATTGGCAGTGGATAAAGATGGAGAGAGCCAGCCTTCACAGTGTTGGAGCAGAGCAGCTCTGAGGGTTTACACAGTGTGTTCATACTGCCAATGACGTGCTACGGTAGCAAGGCATCAGAGAGATGGCAGAGACAGGAGGAAGGACAAGTTACACAGCAGGACACATGAGAGGTCCTTGGCAGCCTAGGCCTATGGCAGCAGGACTAAGGTGTGGGACACATGCTGGTCTAACACCACCCCCACGAGGATGGTCTTGAGCTGACTACACCACCGCCACGAGGATGGTCTGGAGCTGACTACCACCACCGCCACGAGGATGGTCTGGAGCTGACTACATCACCGCCACGAGGATGGTCTGGAGCTGACTACACCTGCGCCACGAGGATGGTCTGGAGCTGACTACACCACCGCCACGAGGATGGTCTGGAGCAGACTACACCACCGCCACGAGGATGGTCTGGAGCTGACTATACCACCGCCACGAGGATGGTCTGGAGCAGACTACACCACCGCCACGAGGAAAGTCTGGAGCTGACTACCATCGCCACGCCAGTTTGTATTTTGTGTTTTTGTCAGGGTGTGTGTGTAATGCACATACTGCATATTTATTTGCTGATATTGGGATGTCTGTGTGTGTGTTGTAGTGGTGGTAGTATTCCTGTGTGTTTTTATTTGTCCAGAAAACCCTGTTCCACATGTCGAAACGAGTGTGTGTGTGTGTGTGTTGTGTAATATTGGTAGTATCCATGTGTGTGTCTTTGTCCTGAAAGCCCTGTGCCGCTGCTAAGTCCGTCCGGTTCCGTCCTCACAGTTAATGTGGCCTAACCAGCCCAGCCTGAGCCCAACGTCCAGCAGGGCTGTGACGGCACTCAGACTCAGCCATGACTCAGCCACACACACACACACACAGAGAGAGAGAGCAGTGTTGGTGAGGGGGAGAGGCATGGTGAAGAGAGCTAGATGGAGGAGAGGAAACAGAAGGCACATTTCCACTGCAGGAACTAGGGGCTGTTATAGAGGGGCCAGCACCTTTAGGGGTTCCCCTGTATGACCTCTTTCAGGGCTGTTTTAGGGGGGGGGCAGCACCTTTAGGGTTCCCCTGTAGGAGCTCTTTCAGGGCCACTTTAGAAGGGCCAGCACCTTTGGGTCCCCCATAGGACCTCTTTCAGGGCCGTTTTTAGAGGTGAAATCAGCACCAACTCTGGGGTAGGAACTTAAACGCAGCCCTGAAACTGCTGGGTGTCACATGCAGTGATGGTTGACACTTCTTGGTTAAACGCAACGTGAGTGGAAAACAACAATTAGAGCCATTTTTAAAACCAGCAAGATTTACCAGAGATTACGCACCGAATACCGCAAAATAAATGCTAGCTTACATAATTAGCTTGTTGAGGTTACAGTGACTGAAAGAACACAAGCCAAACGTCATCTTAAATATAGGCTTTAATGAATCATAGTGGTACTGGTATATTCATGTAATTACAGCTGCCATTAAGCTATATCAAGTGTTAGCAACTGTCAACACAACTTTGGGGTAATCCTAACGTTATCGAGAACGTCTCTGGCTTAATGTTGGTGCTGCCATGGGTGAATTATGTCATTATTTAGCTGTGGTCGGAATTAAGCAAAATATAAGGCTAAGTCGCTTGTAGGTCCGTAGTTCCTGCACAGCAGTGGAGACAGAAAGGCTGAAAGGGCCGATTGGGGGGCCGTTCCTGTAAACGTTTGCACCACCTGGGAAGGGCCCCGAGTTCCTGCAGTGGAAAAACACCTAGAGACCTGGGGAGGAGAGGAAATGAGAGATTAAGAGGAGAGGGAAAGAGAGAGAGTGATGGAAAGAGAGAGAGATGAAGGGAGAGGAGGGAGGAGACAGAGAGAGAAGTGAGGGAATGACTGAACTGAGGGAAGAGGAGAGGCAGAGATAGACGAGGGAATGACAGAACTGAAGGGAGAGGAGAGGGAGAGAGATAGGCGAGGGAATGACAGAACTGAAGGGAGAGGAGAGGGAGAGAGATAGGCGAGGGAACGACAGAACTGAGTGAAGAGAGGAGAGGGATGTAGTGAGGAGAGAGAGGAGAAGTCATCGGTATGTGACTGAGTTCATCAGACTGACACACAGGCCTGGGGTCTGGCGCTTTCTCTCCCCGGCCGATAAGAGCGCACCACAAATACTCATGAATGAACAAGCGCGCACAAACTTATTCGCCACTTCACTTCAGCTGTTCAACTGTGAAGATGACCCACTTTTTCAGTCTCTCTCTCTCTCACTCTCGGCCTGTCTCTCTTTTTAAAATGTGTGTGCAGTGCTTCTGCAGTGCACGTTCTTTACTTCCACGATGCTTTTTACTTTTTATTTTTATTAGTATATTTGTGCATGTGTCAATATATTTGATATATTTTAAGTTGAAAAGGGACAGCAAGAAGACTCAGGAATGAAGTTCAGAAATGTTTGTGCACAGCGCTCCTAGTTCTCAAGATGGTACCTTGTTATGCTACCACTTGTAGTGTGTGTGTGTGTGTGTGTGTGTGTGTGTGTGTGTGTGTGTGTGTGAGAGTGTGTGTGTGAGAACTGGTTTTCCACGCTGTGTAACGGTTAACGTGTGACCTAGAGGGCTGTTGGCACCGTTTTAACATGCTTGTTCAAGTGCCATCAAGAATCAACTCACACAATCACACATACCCTAAACACTCTCACACATTCAATAAGCACGCACACACACACACACACACACACACACACACACACACACACAATCACACATACCCTAAACACTCTCACACATTCAATAAGCACACACACACTCTCACAATCACACATACCCTAAACACTCTCACACATTCAATAAGCACACACACACACACTCACACAATCACACATACCCTAAACACTCTCACACATTCAATAAGCACGCACACACACACAAAGACAAACTCACACAATCACACATACCCTAAACACTCTCAGACATTCAATAAGCACACACACAGACACACACACACACACACACACACACACACACACACACACATTCACACTCACACAATCACACATACCCTAAACACTCTCTGACATTCAATAAGCACACACACACAGAGACACACACACAATCACATATACCCTAAAGATACACTCAGATAATCACACAAAACCTTTATCACTCACATACATGGCAAAAACATTCACAAACACGATCACACATACTCCCAACACATACACACACACACACACACACACACACACACACACACACACACATGCCCTAAAAGAAGACCAGAGGGGGATGGGCATGGGAGGGATGGAGTTGGTGGAGGGTGTGGTAGGGTCTGTGTGTGTGTGTGTGTGTGTGTGTGTGTGTGTGTGTGTGTGTGTGTGTGTGTGTGTGTGTGTGTGTGTGTGTGTGTGTGTGTGTGGAAGGGTGTGTGTGTGTGTGTGTGTGTGTGTGTGTGTGTGTGTGTGTGTGTGTGTGTGTGTGTGTGAGTGTGGAAGGGTGGGGGCACATAGCCTCAGTTGACTCCCCAGGGAACACCAGTGTCATCTCAGCTAAGAGGGAAATTAATCATATGTTGTTGTTCCCCACCAGGAACAGCAGAGGAAGCACCACCCCTGTTGCTAGGCTAGCTTAGCAGGTTAAT
>NC_045167.1:4056461-4063961 GCF_900700415.2 Clupea harengus | reverse complement strand
TGTGGTGTGTGTGTGTGTGTGTGTGTGTGTGTGTGTGTGTGTGTGTGTGGGCATGCATGCTCAGTATATGTGTGTGTGTGTGTGTGTGTGTGTGTGTGTGTGTGTGTGTGTGTGTGTGTGTGTGTGTGTGTGCGCGCATCCATGCTTTCGGAAGAGGGATTGATTGACATGAAAGTTAGGGTGTGAGCAGTTCTAAGGCTTCATCTGCACACCAGCAATCACAGTTCACCATCTAAACCCATCAGCTCGCTCTCATTGGCTGAAATCCAGCGTCGAGTTCTCTCTCCAGGGCCTCCGGTGACACAGCAGGAGGTCCCAGCGTCATGACGACACCCCCTGTGAGTAAGAGCGCCGTGGGGGCTGCCTCGTCCCGTTACCTCTCCCTGAACCCAGTTTGGGTGGGGGTGAGACAAACAGCTCCACCCCGCACAACCCCACACAACCCCACACTACATGACAGTTTGTGTCAAAACACTTTGGCACTGCTTCCTGAGGCATTCAGACAGTCACTACCACACACACACACACACACACACACACACACACACACACACACACACACACACACTAACGCAAAGAGAGAGAAGGGTTAGGGTTAAACTCTCTAGGGTTGTTCAAGGCCTTCTAAAAGCTTAAGTATACTCCGAAATGGTCTGTATTCACAGCGCGCGGATGCATATGTGTGCATTTGTGTCTCCAAAGTATACTAGTTTCACTGTTGCGGACACGTCTCCCAGTTCAATCTCTCGGCCACAGGGCTTGAAACAATATCTCTATGCCACGTGAATCTACAGCAAAGACTAATGTTATTTGCAGATCTGTAGTTTTCTCTTCCCCTTCATAACCGTTTACTCTATCTAACTAGCGATAGCTAACTACTTTAAAATACCGTTATGATTCGCTGAAGCTTGACAAAATTAAACTCTCATTTTATCAGCAGGTCTCCAGTACATTTATTCCCATGGAGCAAACATACTTGTGAAAATATAGCCTCTGTAGCCTATGTACTGTAAGTCGCTTTGCAGAAAAGCGTCTGCTAAATGAATAAATAACATAAATAGATTTTGTTTTCTCTTGACCCTGAAGTCTACGGAACTGCCAGTGCTTTAAATCTTGCATGCAGATGTGCAGTCAACGCGCATAAGTCCGTATGGATGCAAGCTAATATGTGTCTCCTGATGCACGCATGAATTCCTCTGCTTGCTCCTGATTCTCTCTTCTCCTCCTCTTCCTCTTCCTCTTCCTCCCTTCCCTTCTATCTCTCTACCCAGCCGGCCCCAAGCAGTCAGGTCCCCCCTTGGCTTCTGTTCAAGGTTTCTTCCTGTGAAAAGGGAGTTTTTCCTTTCGAACCGTTGCCTTAGTGCTTGCTCTAGGGGGGTTCAGGCTCCGGGCTCCGTAAATCGCCTCGAGACAATTTCAATTGTTGTAGGTGCTATATACATTAAATTGACCTGGATGGAATTTAATTTAATAGAATCTCCTATGACCTCTCCTGCAGCTTCCAGCAGAAGAACGAGGCCTGTTCTGGCCCTGGACCAGAATCACATCCAGCCATGCGGTCACTCCTCAACTCCTACCTTTGAATGACCTACCCGTCATCCAGCCTGTGGCTTTGGAATGGATACAAGGACGGTCATGCCAATGGATACGACATGCCAATGGATACGACATGCCAGATCTGGCCACCAGTCTGTGGCCAAGTAACTCTGCATGGTACTGTAACGGTCCTTCGCTACCCAGATAGCGTGTGGCTTTGCGTCGGATCTGGCTCGGAACTGTTCCAGCATCACTAGGCATCTAAGCAGTGAAAGCAGGAGTATGACAGGACTCTGTGGAGCCACTGTGCGCTTGACTGGAAAATGCTATTCAGCTTCTCACTTGACCAGAGAAGAAGAGAGTGCCACCAACCCATCGCCAAGGAGCTCCACAGGGCCCTCTCAGGGTCCAACACTACCCAGGTCACCTGGGACGCTGGAGGGGATCTGGTCCTGATTGGCCTGGGTCCATGCGTGTGTCGCTGGCTGTGAAGATCGTGAGGAAGGCAGGATAGTCATTGGGTTCGGCCACCGGGTGGTTGGCTGGAAAAGGCCATTCAGCGTTTCACCAGCCCAGAGGAGATGAGAGTGTCACTTTCGTTTCGCTACGCTCCTTCGTTGCCCCTAAGATGGCCCTGTTCAGCGCCATTGTTTTGGCGCTATATGAATCAAATTGAATTGAATTGTTCCAAGAACGTTCACCAGATCACAGCCAGATCCAGATAGCAGTCATCTCATCCAGTGAGTCCACAGTGTCGTCCCACGTGACTGTGGACTGTCCCTCCATGTCCAGCAGCACTGACTGTCTATGAAGCAGCGTACCGCCTGGGTGGTTGACTGGAAACTCTTTCATTCAGTTTCTCACTAGACCAGAGAAAAGGAGAATGTCATTGCCATTTTGGTACGCTCATTCGTTGTCATATTGATGTTTTTTCCCCCCCTTCTTCTTGTTTTATGATCTTGGCATTGAATCTTTCTACCTACTTATCTTGGAGAACACATTTCAGCGGGCGTGTCTTTCATATATATGTAATTCAAATATGCTGAATTTATTGAGGATTAATATGCTATTAAACAGATGGAGGCATTTTTGCTAGTCTCCCATGTCAGACTGTCTCTCTTGAAAAGACATTAGGACGACGCACACACCTCATCAGGCTCTCGAGTCTCATTTAACCGGCGTTATTGCTCATGGTTGACAAGCACTACAGCCAAGATCGCACACACCCACACCACACGCACACGCACACCACACGCACACGCACACACACACACACACACACACACACACACACACACACACACACACAATCAAACTAAGATGGTATTCTGTGTATATACAATCACAGACACACACATATACTCCCTCTCTTTTATACACATACACACACACACACACACGGTGTTCTGTGTATATACACTCACAGACACACACATATACTCACTCTCTTTTATACACACACACACACACTGTCTGGTCTGGACTCAACCTCTGGACATAGTGTCTGCAGTCTGACTCCGGTTTGGCCTCACATCTAAGGACTGCACTCCTGGACCCCTCCTGTGTGTGTGTGTGTGTGTGTGTGTGTGTGTGTGTGTGTGTGTGTGTGTGTGTGTGTGTGTGTGTGTGTGTGTCTGTCTGTCCAGCTGACCGGTCTCGTGTGTATCATCTCTAAAAGCACATCTGAGTGCCTGTGAAAGAAAGATCCACTATCTCAGATGAAATAAAACTGCTTCCCTGGCCAAGGGCGAGACTTCTGTAATGTAATGCTCGAGCCTAAAACCTCTTCTGTTTTGTTTTGGTTTTCAGTTCTGATTCATATCAGTATGTTCTTAACCCCGAAGTCGTGAAGACATTAAGGAAGGGAGGTGCAGACAGCACCTCCCATCCCTGAGCTCCATGCTGTCAGTTGGTTTTCCCTTTGTATGGGTGGGGGAGTGGGCTTGGGAGTGGGCCTGGGAGGTTGATATGCAGGCTGATAAGTAGGGCTGGAACCTCACATGTCTGAGAGGCCTGTAGCCCTTCGACTGACTGTCTGGTCGGGGGGGTGGGGGGGGGGCTCGACCCCGCCAGGCTGTCTGACCTCCGGCACGGTGTCCCCGACGTGGCACGTTAGGGGCTTCTCGTGCAGATAGCCACCAGGATTACACAGGAGTGGACGGACGATCGGATGTGTTTTTGCCCTCCCAACCCCACTCCACTTCACCCCCGCCCCGACCTCCCCTACAACCCTCACCCCCACTAATCCAGTTGTTGACAGGTACTAAATCTCATGGTCGTGGCGACGGCAGCTGAGGCGCGCACCTTAAAGGCCTGCATTCCGGGCATACCAGACGGACGGCTGCCCGAGACCGGAGGGAGCAGAGGCTATGGTCACATGATGAGGCCAGAGGGAGCAGAGGCTATGGTCACATGATGAGACCAGAGAGAGCAGAGCTTATGGTCACATGATGAGGCCCTGGACAAGACCAGAGGCCTACATGTGAGGGTTTAAGTGTAGATAGATGGATGGATAGATGGATAAATAAAGAGAGATAGAGAGAGATAACAGAAGAAAGAGAGAATTGTTTCCCAACAACCCATTTAGTTACTTATAATTACCTCCTTTCCCATGGCTGGAGGCAACAGTGAAATGGCACATCCAGCCATGATACCAATCTCCAATGCTGCCTGGATGTGGTGTAGTTACCAGTGTTAAAGCACAACTGAATATCCTCAAAATATGCCCTGACAGCTGAACTACTGTATCTGTTTAACCAACAAAATGATCTGTCTCTTTATCTGTATTCGAATAGAGGGGGTGATGTGGGCGTGGTTTATAAATGAAGTCACGTTTAATCGAGGAAATGTTTTATTTAGTTTTTGAACAGAAAATTAACAAAACATGAATAAAAAAATGAATTGATCAATGAAGGGTCCAACGATGCTGCATTCACGATTCCTGATGTGTTTATGAATTACTACTTTACAACATAACCATGGAATACTTGGTAGGGTGGGTGTTAGTGGACGCTAAGTCAAAATGCCATGAAATCTATGGCACATACAGCATACAAGGTACAAGGTCCTTTTTTTTCAATATTTCGACTCTTATTATTTTAAAGGAGTAAATTAACACACAGCTAAAGTTCTAAACCTTATATTTTGATGTTTAGGTTAAGGGGGTTTGAAAGAAATCCAGCTGCCACACCAAGATTTTGTCGCGCCAGCCATTGGCCATCCACAATGATATGAATCTATTTGAAAGATGGCTGACGCACGGACATGTCAATCATGGAGCTGACTTTTGTTATCTATCCATCTATCTATCTGTCTGTCCAGACTGGAGAGGAAAGGGTCACATGATGTGGCCCTGGACCAGGCCAGAGGCCTACCTGAGAGGGGCTCAGTGTGCAGAGATTGGATAGAGAGTGAGGCAGAGACCACACCTTTAACTTGTGTTTTACAGAGAGTGAGACAGAGACTGCGCCTTTAACTTGTGTTTTACAGACAGTGAGACAGAGACTGCGCCTTTAACTTGTTATTTACAGAGAGTGAGACAGAGACTGCGCCTTTAACTTGTGTTTTACAGAGAGTGAGACAGAGACTGCACTTTTAACTTGTTATTTACAGACAGTGAGACAGAGACTGCACTTTTAACTTGTTATTAACAGAAAGTGAGACAGAGACCACTCCTTTTTAACTTGTTATTTACAGAGAGTGAGACAGAGACTGCACTTTTAACTTGTTATTTACAGACAGTGAGACAGAGACCTACCTTTAACTTATTAACTTTGTAAATCCGATACTTTCACCAGACTGCTTGCTGCTTTAGCTAAACACTGGCTGTACACGTCTTGCTAGTTAAACATGTTTGAATTTGAGAGAGAAAGAAAGAAAAAAAGAACATCAACAGGAGAAACATGATCTTGCAAACTCATCTTTCACAAGTTGGCCTCAGTTATTCACTCGCCCTATCTGTTGTCTGCTGTACCCTTCTGTCTCTGTTTTAACATCTTTTTCTTTCTCTTTCCCCCTCTCCATCCATCCTCCCATGCTTCTTATATCTGTTCCCTATCTATCTATCTCATTTTTATTTCTCTCTCTCTCTCTCTCTCTCTCTCTCTCTCTCTCTCTCTCTCTCTCTCTCTCTTCCTGTCAGAGAGACTCTTGAGTTGTGCATAGGGGCTGCAGGTAGCTGTTGAGATGAGAGATCCTCGAGAGGGCCGGATTACTGGGAAAGATTACCGCGTTGCCGAGATTAAGTCTGTGGAGAGTCTAACCTCAAGAGAGAGACACGGCGGCTTAATTCAGACCCAGAGACCCAGGTCCGTGATCTGTGAACCTTGCAGGATATTACTGTTAAGCTTCTCCTCCTTACAGGTCATACTTTCTCTCCACCATCTTAAAACAATTAGCTGAAGCTGGAGAAACCTTTCAGGAACATAGCCGCTTAAAAAGAAAAAGAAAGGGGGAGAAAAAAGAGAGAAGTTAATCCGACATTATCCATGGAGTTGCCTGGCAACCTTAAGATACGGCTAATGTAACAAGAGCAAATTGACTCAAAATAACAGGCCTCTTCATCCTGCCACCCCCACGTCTCCCTGCCCCTACCACTTGGAGAAGAACAAATCTGTCCTCGTTCATCTCTTGACAAAAACAGAGAACAGAGAGAGACAGACAGACTCATGGACCTCCTCGCTTAGGAAAGCCCCATAGTGAATTCCACAGAGCCTCGTCCTCTCACAAGTGCCAGGGTGATTTACCATCCTCTCAGGTTACTCAGAGACAAATGACAGTGTGCGCTTAACTGAGGGAAAGATTGATGTCGTGCCCTGAGCCCAAGCGAGGCCCCTTGAGTAGAGATAGAGATAGAGAGAGAGAGAGAGAGAGAGAGGTAGAGAGAGAAAGAGAGAGAAAAGGAGAGAGGGAGAGAGAGAGAGAGAGAGGGAGAGAGAAAGAGAGAGAGAGAGAGGGAGAGAGAGGGAGAGAGAAGGAGAGAGAGAGAAAGAGAGAGAGAGAAGGAGAGAGAGAGGGATAGAGTGGGAGAGAGAGAGAGAGAGAGGGAGAGAGAGAGAAGGAGAGAGAGAGAGAGGGAGAGAGAGAGGGAGATACAGAGAGAGAGAGAGAGAGAGAGAGAGTGAGAGAGAGAGCCCCAGACGGAGCACCTGGCTTGGGATGTCCATGCTAGCTGGTGCCAGTCGGTCTGTGCCACTGCCTCACCACACGCTCAGCGTTAGCATTAGCCACTCCAGCTACATGTCAGTGCATGGGAGACATGGAGTCACAGGATGGTACAGAGGAGAGCATGGATGCTAAACATGCTAGTCTTGCGCAGCAATGCTAACAATGGTTTTACAGTATGTAGACCTGGAGAGAGTGACAGATTAACATTCCCATTCATTTCAGTGGATGATGATTTAAACCAGCCAATGGGAACCAAACGTCTTGCCACCAAAATACTGGCTGAAGCTAACCCTAAAAGCATGACCCTCAGGTTAAAGCTGATTCAGAGTCATTGCTCTGGAAAGGGATTTAGGCTTTATTGCAATGACAAAATAGTTTAGCATTGCCAAAGCCCAAATTGTACACAATACAAATATGGCAAAATACATACTGTATATGTATTTCCTCTGTATCGCTCCCTCTCTCTCTCTCTCTTTCTCTCTCTCTTCATTTCTTTGCTAATGTCTGCTCTCCCTCCCTCTCTCCCATACTGGAGAGATGGTAGAAGTGTTTTGATCTGTGGACAGGCCAGTATGCACTGAGATGGGCCTTGTTGAAATGTAAGAGCCATTCACGTTCAACGTGTCAACTTAACTTTATTAAAACATTTTTAAAAAGTCATGTGTGAACTTTAAAGAGTAACCACACCATATTAGCGGCGGATTATTTCAGTAGTCACGCAGTCCTACACTTCCCAAAGGATTAGATGTGAAGTGTGGCTAATGACCATGCTGGTATGTACAGTACTCACATAGCATG
>NC_045167.1:4036902-4039402 GCF_900700415.2 Clupea harengus | reverse complement strand
CTCCCCAGTGTGTGTGTCCCCAGTGTGTGTGTCCCCAGTATGTGTGTCTCCCCAGTGTGTGTGTGTCCAGTGTGTGTGTCCCCAGTGTGTGTGTCCCCAGTATGTGTGTCCCCAGTGTGTGTCTCCCCAGTGTGTGTGTCCCCAGTGTGTGTCTCCCCAGTGTGTGTGTCCCCAGTATGTGTGTCCCCAGTATGTGACTCCCCAGTGTGTGTCTCCCCAGTATGTGTGTCCCCAGTGTGTGTCTCCCCAGTGTGTGTGTCCCCAGTATGTGTCCCCAGTATGTGTGTCCCCAGTATGTGTGTCCCCAGTATGTGTGTCCCCATTGTGTGTCCCCAGTATGTGTGTCCCCAGTGAGTTTTAGAAGACTGTATTTGTGCAGGAGGAGTTTTCTAGTGCCCATTTCCTATGTGCTTCTCCCTCTGTCTCTATTTTCCTCTGCTGCACACATTCACTGAGAGAAAGAGAGACAGAGAGCGACAGAGAGAGACAGAGAGAGAAAACACAATTATGTCAATCTAATCACATATACCTAACTATTAAACAGCTGCAGTTTGATTCATATCTCAAATACACATTTAACTTCGTAAATGTGATATGTGAAGCACATCAACAAAAAGCATATAAGTGATATGAAGGCATTAGTCAAGTTTGGCATATCAACAAACAGTGTGTCCTTGGAGTGTACTATGTCCTTGTTAACCTCACAGGATCCGATAAACCCAGACACGCCCCCACCAATCAGCAGCCAGCGGCACTGATCTCCCGCCCTCATCTCTGCGTATGAAAATGATCTGTCACATTAGGCCGCCGGCAGCCCGTTTCCAGTCAAAAGAAAGATTGTCCGCGTGATACCTAACACGATTTGGGCCTCAAACGCGATTAGCCGCGGAGGCTAATTTCTGAAGGGAATTCCTCCCCTGCCAGTCTGGTCTGGTGTCTTCCACTGGGGGTTCGTCAGGCCCCACCACTCGGCCGTGTTTACCCGACCGGCGGGTCCCCCAATCTCGGGCTAATTGCTGGTGATGTATGGGCCGGTGTCAGACAGGGAGGCGGCCAGAGGAAGTGGTCATCCATCAAGCCAACGGCCTGTCCATTTGGGCCTCTGCCTAACACTCTTAAAGCGGCTTAATCCAATTGGTTGACACGGACGGACAAGTTAAAATGGAGTTTGCTGTTCGCGGTCAGAGAAACGAGAACGGGGAACGTGAGTGCGTCCAATCAGGGAAATGGGTGTGCTGAGGTCAGTTTCGATTCATATGTGCTGGACAAGAGTGCTGTTAAGTGGTACACATAACAGACTCACATTCACATTTCTCTCTCTCTCTCTCTGTCTGTCTGTCTCTCTCTCTAGCTCTCTCTCTCTCTCTTTAACCCCCCCCCCCCACACACACACAAACTCTTTCTCCATCTCTGTGAAGCTTCCTATTTGAGAATGTCAGACAATGAGAAACAGTGTGATGGTGAAGATGATGATGATGATGATGATGATGATGATGATGATGATGAGACATGTGAAACAGAATGAGGCTGTTTAACCACCTTCCTTCCTTCCATATGATTCTCTCTAAGTGAATGGAGGAGGTAAATCATGAAAAGTACTCACCCTGATTTTTATAAGGATCTGAATTGGGCCTACGCTGATAATAAGTGTGTGTGTGTGTGTGTGTGTGTGTTGGCCTGCACTGGTGTTTAGTAAGTAAGAGACCTGACCTTATTCTTTCCGAAGCCCCTGCAGTCATCCCAAAGCATCGATCCCAGCTCCACATTACACAAGCAGCCCACGACCAACACTCCAGTGTATGAACACTCCACACGACCAACGCTCCAGTGTATGAACACTCCACACGACCAACACTCCAGTGTATGAACACTCCACACGACCAACACTCCACACGACCAACACTCCAGTGTATGAACACTCCACACGACCAACACTCCACACGACCAACACTCCAGTGTATGAACACTCCACACGACTAACACTCCAGTGTATGAACACTCCACACGACCAACACTCCAGTGTATGAACACGACCAACACTCCAGTGTATGAACACGACCAACACTCCAGTGTATGAACACTCCACACGACCAACACTCCAGTGTATGAACACGACCAACACTCCAGTGTATGAACACTCCACACGACCAACACTCCACACGACCAACACTCCAGTGTATGAACACGACCAACACTCCAGTGTATGAACACTCCACACGACCAACACTCCAGTGTGTGAACACTCCACACGACCAACACTCCAGTGTATGAACACGACCAACACTCCAGTGTATGAACACTCTACACGACCAACGCTCCAGTGTGTGAACACTTCACACGACCAACACTCCACACGACCAACGCTCCAGTGTATGAACACTCCACACGACCAACACTCCAGTGTATGAACACGACCAACACTCCAGTGTATGAACACTCCACACGACCAACACTCCACACGACCAACACTCCAGTGTGTGAACACTCCACACGACCAACA
>NC_045167.1:4029402-4031902 GCF_900700415.2 Clupea harengus | reverse complement strand
GTACACACACATATTCCACACCAGAAGCACACAAATGCAAATCCACTCTTATCTCTGGTGCCCTGGACAGAATGCAGAGGAACAAGCTCGTGCTCATGTGTGAGAGCAGGAGAGCAGACAATAAATCTGCCCCTCTAATTACCCTCTCCTACTTCTGCTCCACTCCTCTCTCTCTCTCTCTCTCTCTCTCTCTCTCTCTCTCTTCCACTCTCCCTCTCTCTCTTTCTCTCTCTCCTCTCTCTCTCTCTCTCTCTCTCTATCTCTCTCTCTCTCTCTTCCACTCTCTCTCTCTCTCTCTCTCTCTCTCGCTCTCTCTCTCACGCTCTCTCTCTCTATTTCTCTCTCGCTCTCTCTATCTCATTCACTTCTCTTCTTTTCTCTTTTTCTCTCTCTTTCTCTCCATCTCAATCTCTCTTTCTCTCTCTCTCTCTCTCTCAGAGTCTCTTTCTACCTTTCTGTCATTCTGTTTATCTCGGTGTGTCTCTCTATTTCTCTCTCTCCTCCCCTTCCCTCTCCCGTTTGTCTTTCTCGCTCTACTTTCACTCCATCTTTACTATGGACTCTTCTTCTTTTCTCTCCTCCCATACTTTGTTTCTCTCTCTATCTTTCTCTCTTCTTTTCTACCAATTGATCTCTCCTCTCTCTTTCTTCTATCTTTTATCCCACCACCCTCACTCTATGTCTCTCTCTTTCTTGTTCTCTTTCTTTCTTCCTCTTTTACCTTTACTCTCCTTTTCCAACTATCTTCTCTCCCTCCCTCCCTCCATTCCTCCCTACTCTCTCTCTCTCTCTCACTCTCTCTCTCTCTCTCTCTCTCTCTCTCTCCCTTTCTGTCTGACTCTCATGAATACACAGGTATGCACACACACAGAAGGCCTCCAGCTGAGCCGAAGGTCCCTATAGCAATCAGATCATGATTCAGTACGCAAAGAAGAGCGTCACGTTGTCTCTGTGGCATTCACATGTGAAGGGCTTAACATATGCCACACACACACACACACGCACACACACACACACACACACACACACACACACACACACACACTGGCAGATACTTAAACACACACACTGCACACACAGCTACACACATTTGCACACACTCACAGTCATGTATGGCCCACAGAGGCACACACACACACACACACACACACACACACACACACAAACACACTTTCAGCAAACAGACATCTAAATCCCTACTTCACTTCTTCCCCCCCTGTAACCTTCGTGAGGACAGGCTCTCCATGTGTCTCCTAGTGACCTGCATTATGACATCAGCAGCCCTAATGCTACCACTATGTGCTTGTGGGAGTCTCCATGGATAATGTCTGCTCACTTATGCAGCACGGCGCCAGATAGGGCACCAGGCCTCGTTGCCACCGCCGCCGCCGCTGCTGCACGGCTGCTTGCCGTGACTCAGACGCCAGGTACTTGTGTCATAGGGGCAGTGCAATGCATAGAGGGTAGTGGGGTCGGTGTCTAAAGGTAAGCAGATATAAACCTGATCACATTGTCCTTCAGGCTTAAGGCGTTGGTAAGTGGATGGCAGGGGAAGCATTGCTACTATTATCCTATCCCCAACCCTGCCCCAGTCCAACTACAGCCACGAACATATTAAATTCAATTCAAAATATCAATTACACTGTACCTAATGGTGCTGTTACAATGTAACGCGGGAATAACAATATGTATATATATTGAACAACAGAACTTTTTTTAATGTTGAATTCATTTCTCTCTTCTTCTGGGGCCATTATTGACTCATCAAATATATGAATAAAACAAGTCAAACACATTTGTCATGTTCCCTTTGATGGTGTTTTATTTTTCTCACCAGGACATGTGAAATGTCCTCCTTCCCAGCCTTGTTCACCACCGTGTTGTGGAGAAGTTGTGGAGAGGTTGTGGGGGGTGACCAAGTGGCAGTGTATGAACACATTCCATGCTGATGATTTCTGCTTGTGATGGGAGGTCCATCAGAGTTCACTGTGAACCACAGAGGAGCCTCAGGCCTCACACACACACACACACACGCACGCACACACAAACACACACACACACGCACACACAGTCCCTACACAGACTCAGTTCCTCCACACACAAGCTCCGTCCCTAAATGCACGCACACACACACACACACACACACACACACACACACACACACACATTAAGTCCCTCTGCGCACACGTTCAGTCCCTACACATACACACTCAGTCGCCCCACACACACCTTCCATAGTGTCATGTCAGAGGTGAGGGATTCAGTACGGTCAGCCGGCCATAATCTCCATTACGTGTCTCATGGGTGACACTCAGCTCCTCACACGCACGTACCCAGAGGCTAACCAGTGTCCAAGGGGGAGACACCACACAGTGACTGGCCCTCACTCTGGGAGTGTGTGTGTGTGTGTGTGTGTGTGTGTGTGTGTGTGTGTGTGTGTGAGGAGAAAAACAGCAAACATTAATTTTGATGAATTTTTCCTCCCTGTGACCCATTTCTG
>NC_045167.1:4019402-4024402 GCF_900700415.2 Clupea harengus | reverse complement strand
TTCTCAGTCGAGTATGCTTGGCATGCATGCAACCTTCAGTGGCAGGAGGAGGGAAATGCCTGTCTCACCTCATGAATCTCTTGAAGACCCATTTCCTTTTGAGATCACCTTTGCTCCTAACACCTCTAACACCTCTAACACCTCTCACACCTCTCACACCCCTCACACCTCTGACATGCCTAACACACCTGCACTTCCTGTTCAGTTTGTCTATCTGCTGTCTTTGCCCTTTGACAGACTGGCTTGAATAAGTTCTTTTTCTCTTACCCTTGAAAGGTCTCCTAACTTACTGAGGATTGATTGTTGTTTCTCAATTGGCAAGTCACTTTGGATAAAAGCATCTGCCGATTGAATAAATGAAAATGTAAATGTTACATTGGCAAGAAAAAAAAGTATTATACTTTCTTGTAAGACTTTATTTGGATAGTCCTCCTACACAGACTTTACGGACGGTTTGTGGAAATTCAAGTTCTGTCTTTCTAAATGTTGACTGAACATAACCTTAACCCAACCTAACCCTAACCATAACCTTAACCATACATTGTAGTTAACAGAGTTTCAGCAGATTGCTTATAATCTGAGCATTTATATTCTATAGGAGATACCCTCCAAATAAGGTGTGACCACACGTTCTTGTAAGCCTTTATGGGGACAGGTGCTTATGATCATCCTACATCTACAAGATTATAAGGCATTTGTGGTATGGTTATGAGGCATTATTGGTATGGTTATAAGAGGCATTATTGGTATGGTTATAAGAGGCATTTGTGGTATGGTTACAGGAGGTCACAGCACAAGTATAACCCTTCCCAGTCCATCAGGGCTGTTTCAGAGTAAACTACTGCCTGGGTAAATGAGGATATGTCTGATGACACCCATTAGTGTCCCCTGAGTATCTAACCTACAGCGGCCCTCTGGGAAATTGAGTTATTTTGGATGCATGGGTATCCTCTGTCTCTCCTGCTTCTGGAGACTTCTTTCTCTTCCATTCTCTCTTTCTATCTACCTTCACTGATCTCTGTCCCTTCTCTAAGCACACCCTTCACCTCAACTGTCTGTCGGTCTCTCCTGGCCTGTCTATCTCTCTCTATCTCTCTCTATGTCTCCCATCCTGTCTCGACCCCACCTTCTCTCTCTCTGTCTCTCTCTTTATCAGACTCGAATCAAGTCAAGTATCTTTTTGGCAAAATGTTGACATGACTTGAAATTATTGGGAAAAGTACTGAGAAGAACTGAAAGTATTGAAAAGAACTACAAAAACATAGCTCTTCACGTATACAAAAAAAAGAATGTCTATGGGATAACGCTTAGATAATCCCTTTGGCCCTCGCCACCCCTCTCTTCCTTCCTCTTTCTCTTTCTCTTTCTCTCTCTCTCAGCTGCTTTTCTTGTGCGCTCTTTGCTGTTGGCACCGCTGCTCCCTGCATTTTGGATTGCCTGGTTAGGCAGCGGGCCGCACTTTGTGCCCCCTAAATGAGAGCGAGGCCCTCTGGGACCCCAGAGCCAGACTGGTTAGGTAAGCCCGTTAGCCAGATGAGCGAGCACCCTGACGACGGAGCGCAGCACAGCTGACGAGACCAGTGGACGGGGCAGAAGTCAAGTGCTCCATCAGACACACACACACACATGTCCACCTCCAGGCACTCATCCCTCACTGGAGCCACACCAGAGCCGGGCCAGCGCAGGGCCAGAAACCGGGCCGGATCTGGGCCTTAGCTGTCTGCTATCTGGGGCCGACCTGCTGTGATATAACGGAATTCAGAACAAACAGAAAAAGTGAACAAGAACTAGGCAAACTTTCATCAAACGGTGCAGTGTGAAACTTCATTTCCTGGAACTGAACTGTTGGACTGGAAACAAGGGGTTAACTGTCCTCAGACACCCAGATAGCCAGCCTACTGACTGGCAGATGCTCTCTATCGCCTCATAAATATTAAAGTGATTAAGGAACTGTTTAAAACGTTTTTTTTTTTTTTTTTTAAAGTATGCTAAACCCTCAAACAACATAAAGAAAAAATATCCATTTGGACATATTATAGGTCAATAAGACTCCATTAACATAGAAGTTATATTATATATTTCACGCACCCAGTTGTTAATTTGCAGTACGTAGTGAACTGCCTATATGCCACGTTGAGCTGACGTACTTCCGCTTAAAATCTCAGCCACCACGTTCACTTCCGCTGCTATGGCATCCATCTTCCATATTGATTGTCCAAGACTAGTGAACAAGTGAAGAGACTTATTGTTTGTTTTTTATTTATTCATGTTAATTGCGATTGTACATTTTGTGTAAACATGCTTTGGCAACGTTGTGTTGTATGCAGTCATGCCAATAAAGCCATTTTAATTTAATTGAAATGTATAATGACGTGGTGATTTTAACTGTGATAAATGATAGGCTTAGATGATACACAAACAAGACCATGCAAAATTGTAAGAAATGTGCATTTATTAGAAATCACAAAGAAATGAGGACATTGTTTGACAGATGAATAAAGACAAGAATAATGGCACTGGATGTCACTTCCACCAGCTCCAGAGGTGATCCTTGAGCTGGTTCACTGCCCCTACGGCAACTATGTTTGCCTGTGAGTTTAACCAACTTTGACACTGGTTTTGACAAAATGGGCAAAAACTTGAGGTGGCAACAACTGGCTTATTGTTAAAAATACAACAATCATCCCAACTTTAGAAATTCAGGTCAGCCCCAAATTTAATTGCAAAGATGAACAGACCCACCACATAGTAAGCACAAACACGTCAATACTACTTAAATACAATACTTGAGTTTTCTCAGGAACCTAAACTTAACCTGTGTGATGACTTTCCCTTACACTGTGAGGAGGTTGACTTTTCCTCATTGATCTGTAGCACTGACACCTAATTGTTAGCCCGGTCAGACCCTGGTCTGAAACTGTGATTAAAATTAGGGTTAAATACATTATATCAATGACACAGGACAAAATACAACAGTAATAAGGATGATTAGTGCAATTGATGTCAATGACGATGTCAATGAACGTTAACGTTAATGTCGTTAGCTACTCGCTAACATGTACGCTAGGCTAACATAAAACACTTAATTTTAACCTTACCGTCATAATTATGGACATAATTTGAAACGTACAGGTTGAATACTTTGTCCGTTCTTGCGGTGGCTGTGGTTGAATTAGCCTAGATAATTCTGCTCACGTCTGTCACTGATATTGTCGGGAGATCCAGGAGGAGCAGGTAAAAGATTCAGCCATTGTGGTCGTTGAGTTGCTAGACAGGAAGTGAACGTGGTGGCTGAGGCCGTGGAGCGGAAGTATGTGGCATATAGCCAACTGTCATGCTGGTCTGTTGAGAATGGGTTGGGCCTCTGGGGCTTTAGGGTCTCCTCAGCCATCAGGATATCTCACACCATTTTGGGGGAGCAGATCCCAGCAGAGAAGCTGCATGGCTAAGACCCCATGCAGACGAAGCCTAGTTTGCCTGAACCCGGGTTCATTTTTCACACATATCAACTTTTTAAATCGCATGCACATGAACCCAGCGAATCCGATTGACTCAGCTGTAGTACATCCCCCACGCCTGTTGGTGGCGCTTTGGTGCTACAGACAACTGAAGAAAACGGAGAAGAAGACAGGAGCATGCTATCAAAGTAACATATGACAGTAGCTGAGCTCCAACTAGCAACGTTTAGCTTAGCCGCATAGCCTACATTTAATCTGCACAGTAACACATTATGGTGGTTTATAAAATCAGTGGTAAGAGCAGACTGTAGGTTAAGCGAAAAATTATTATATTTGTTATTGATAATAGAGAGTTTAGAACAGTGCAACAAAGCAATGTGCAACATGACATGTCTGAGTTGTTTAAATGCCTGTGCTTTATGGAGATGCTGAGCTTGAGCACGAGAGACCACAATGCAAGTGCTGTGGATCCTGGATGTTTCATGGTTTACAATTGCTTCCAATTTCATGGTTTTATTACTAACAACAAATTTAGGCTATTGTTGAGGGCTTTGCCTTCACGTACTGTAGGCTACCTCTGAAGTAACGTTAACGCTAGCTAGTAGCTATCGCTATCGTTGTCTGACAGGACTAAAGCTAACGTAACATTCATCTGTTTTGAAACTTCTGTCTATAATAAAAAATCTTTTCACGTCAGATTTGCTCATATAGGCTATTGCTGACACTTTTAAAAACTGGTTTTTGAAAAATGGTCTGATGCAAATAGATTAAACAGTGATAGATTAAAGTGTGGCTTGTTAATGTCATCCCTTTCCTAACAACAGATATATAGTTACATTTGTATTAATCCCGTTAGGAAAATTCATGTGGAAAAGGAGCAAGGTAATAGGAAGAATTTTTTTTTTTAAACTGGAGAGCTGTTATAACTGGCTGCCAAACTCACTGCACCATGGCAACCCATTCAGTTATTAAATAATGCCAGTTGTGTCCGTTGTTCTGGCTGGTCTAATGATGCAATCACGTGGGGCAATCCGATTAGGTATGCGGATAGTGTGCAGACGAACACCAACAGCAATCGGATTTCGAGGTTACTCACTTTGGACCCCCGATTCGAGGGAGTGCGGATACAGTGTGCGGATACAGTGCGTTCGTCTGCACGATAGGGCTATCCGGAGACGGGGTTCACCGGGTTCAGACAAACTAGAGTCCGTCTGCATTGGGTCTAAGTAGTCCTCACCGTAGGTGTGAGATATCGTCTCTCGTCTCGACCACACACAAACACCCACACCCACACACACACACACACACACACAATGTAAACTTAGACAGTGTTACTGTACACCTCACATCCTTAGGCTCCCGGGGATATGTGTGTGTGTGTGTGTGTGTGTGTGTCTGTGTGTGTGTGTGTGTGTGTGTGTGTGTGTGTGTGTGTGATACTGCTGACACCCTTTTCATTAGCAACATGACTTTACGTCGACCCAGACGTAAGTTTGGCAGATCAGGTGTGCAGAGGAGCGTGTTGGAACAGCTCAGCTCATG
>NC_045167.1:4001902-4006902 GCF_900700415.2 Clupea harengus | reverse complement strand
TCTACTCTGCACAAAGGTCTTTTAGGAGGCTGAGTCCTACACAGGGAGAGACTGCTGAGGAGGAGGAGGAAGAGGAGGAGGAGGAGGAGGAGGGGAGGGGGAGGAGGAGGAGGAGGAAGTGAGAGGGAGAACAGGAGAACAGGTGGGGAGAAGAAGGCAATCAGGATTTTTTAGGGCTGATCAGGTTTCCACCTGAGACTCTGCACTTCCGGGGCGAGGGGTCTGGTGGTGAGGGGGCAAGTAAGGTGGTGAGGGGTCTGGTGAGGGGGGTGAGTAAGGGGGTGAGGGGGTGAGTAAGGGGGTGAAGGGTCTGGTGAGGGGGGTGAGTGGAAGGGCCTGATGAGCCACTGACATTAAGAGGGAAAAGAGGACAAGAGAGAGACAAGAGGGAGAGAGAGAGGAAGTGTGCATGAAACGTGTCTGTGTGTGTGTGTGCGTCTGTGTGTGTCTTTGTGTATGGCTCTGTGTATGCACTTGTGTGTGTGTGTGTGTGTGTGTCTGTGTATTTCTGTGTGTATGGCTGCATGTATGCATTCATATGTGTGAGTGTGAGTGTGTTTGTGTGTGTGTGTGTGTGTGTGTGTGTGTGTGTGCATGTGTGTGTCTATGGCTGTGTTTATGCATTCATGTGTGTGTCTGTGTGTGTCTCTATATGTCTGAGTAGGAAAAAGAAAAAAAGGGAGAAAATAGAGTGAATGTGAAAGCGAGAGAGAAAGAGAGAGAGAGGGGTAGAGAGAATGAGAGAGGGGAAGAGGGGAAGAGTGAAGGAGAGAGAGCAAGAGAAAATGAGAGAGGGGAAGAGGGAGGGAGAGAGAGAATGAGAGAGGCTAAGAGGGAGGGAGAGAGAGAGGGAGAGAGAGAGAGAGAATGAGAGAGGGTAAGAGGGAGGGAGAGAGAGAGGGAGAGAGAGAGAGAGAATGAGAGAGGGTAAGAGGGAGAGAGAGTGGGGAGGGGGCTTCTTGTGCAAATGAAAGAGGCTGTACAATGTGTCTGAATGGCAACGTCCCTAAGGGCGGCTTCTGGCGCTGGATCAAGCGGCCCAGGTGAATCGGGTCAGAGACCCCGACCGCCTGAGGATTAAGCTCCGCTCCGCTGTCCAGAAACACACATTTCCGGCGCCAAGTCCGGTCCTAAAAGAACCCCACTGTCAGTTAGACAGACCTGTGGCGGGGGCCAGTAAGGCACTTTTGTCCTCATCAGTCAGAAATATCACTAAATGTTCATGTCTATTAATGTTCATCAGTCAGAAATATCACTTAAAGTTCATGTCTATTAATGTTAATCAGTCAGAAATATCACAAAATGTTCATGTCTATTAATGTTCATCAGTCAGAAATATCACTTAAAGTTCATGTCTATTAATGTTAATCAGTCAGAAATATCACTAAATGTTCATGTCTGTTAATGTTAATCCTCCCAGCAGTCACAGCATTTGGTGCAAATGCTCATCCAACTCTAAAGTAAGATACTTCCACATAAAATAAAAACTACAAAAATACATTTTGAAGCTACCTAGTGTGGTTGTCATATTTATGTTGGGTCATATCTGGAAACAGGGCTATACTGTATTTCAGTTTTCATTTGCGCATGCCTGTACCTTTAACATATGATATTTCACAGACAAAATACAGGAATGTTCAGAAAAATATGTTTTTAGTCAGAAAGGAGTAAACCCCCCCCCCCCCCCCCCCCCCCCCCCCCCACAAGAATGAAAGAAATCAGACAACTCTCTACAATGGTGAACTTTGACCATGACCCTAACTAATTTGAAACCCCCTTTATCTTAATTGTATGATTTATGACATACTTATACTAATACAGTTAGGTTTTTAAATCATTTTCTCCGTCAAAAATTGTAAATACCGCCATACAGATAAATACGTGCCTAATCAATTATGTTCAGATCTTCGAGATAGGTATATAGAAATATCAAAGATTATGCAGCAAAAGACTTGAGACACTTGTGCAGCAAAAAATATATACATTTTAATAGTTTGACATTTGAGCCAAACAGCATAACGCTTTTGCGCATCTAATAACTCGTCCATTTAATTTCTTTTGCTGAAACGGGCGGGAGAGACCCACCGTGTTTTCCTCGCTACCAAGAATGTCGGTCTGTCGAGGGATTGGTGGGGGTTGGTTGTTTAAACCAATAGGCAGAGAGGATCGTTAATGTCATTTCAGCGCCCGTGAACGCCGAGCTCTTTAACCAGAGGGCCAAACGCAGACTGTTTATTCTGCCGCAACTGGCTTTACTGTGGGACTCCTGCTCTGCCCCGATCCGAACACTATGCTCTAAGACCCAGCTATTTAATCTACTTTGTCGGATTCCGAAAAGTGCGCTTTTTAAAATCCAGTTCAAATATTTGGTTGCACGATTGACACCCGAAGTAATGCAAATGTCACCAATCGTGATTATTTCTCACAGTTAAAGGAATATCTATATCAAGGACCCTTTGGGAAAACGCTTCTCATCTTTTAAGGTAAGAATATTGTGTACTCGTGTGTCTGTTCAGCGAAGGTTGCAATGTGTTCAACTATAGGGTTGGTAGGTGTAAGAAACAATGGTATTGTTTTGTGGCGTTTCTGTTAACGATGTCCTGTTGTGGTTTGTGTTTTGATAATCCTGAATAGAAGCTGCATAGAAACTCCCGTCTTTAAACACATTCTCTCTGACACTAAAATAAACTATAGTGTTGCCTATCATACATAGTTCAAAGTTTTTCACACTAGGTGATCTTCTCAAAACCAGACTTTCATAGGGGAAAGTCCTATACACGGCGAATGAGAAAGAGGTGCAACTTGGCACACAATGAAGGAACGCGAGAGAGAGAAAAAAATGTGTTAGTGTTAATTTATGCAAATTAATGTATGACGGTCTTAATTAAGCTTGCCTTCGGCTTGAATATCTTCACAAACAGGAGCAACGTTTTGTCGAACACTTTCTGTACTTGGCGATGCCAGAGTCCGTGTTTGTCAGACAGCAAATAAGCAATATATAGCCGACATTGGCAGTCACAGATGGCCGTTTTCAGTGAGATTTTAGAACCCAACAGCGATGCGTTTAAAAAACCCCATGCTTTGACTTAGTTTTGCATTTGGCTTAACGCGGTGTGGAGCCCCCCGAGTCTCCAGATGTGTAGACTCAGCTGTCGCTTGTCACTCAGGTGGCGGCTGACATTACAGCCACTCACTCTCACTCGCTCCGCTAACACACGGCTCCTGCCTGGCGTCTCCTGTTGAAAGGCGGATGGCTTTTTATGGACTTCCAGGCACCCCCTCGTCTTTTGTCACTGCGCTTTTCAGTCCTGACGAGTTTTAATGTTGTTATTACACCAGTGTCACTTTTTAACAAGTCCAAAAAGCAGTCATTCTGACTGCCATCTAAAGTGAAAGGGCTTTGGTGTGTCAACTGATTTCGTTTATCCCGTTTGCTAACAGAGCGGCCCGTTCAGACTCGTGATCAGACTCGTGGTGTCACCTAGTGGTTGGAAAGCTATGTGGTAATTTCAGCACTGCGAATGACGGATACCTTGACCATATGGGCTCTGCTCTGATTTGCACTGTCAGCAATTGAGATGTGAGCGAGCGTTACTGTATGTCTTAATTAGACCATGCAGATGCATCTGACTGTCCTTAAGAAATGCGTAAAGACAAATTCCGCTGTTTCCATGTCATCATGTGAGACTGACTTTTACCAATACCCCCCTTGGAGGTAGTCAATGACAAACCAGAGTAAACAAACCCGGTGGGGTGCCAGGTGACCAAGTGTGTCTGCGTAATGAAACAACCGGCGGGTTGCCAGGTTGGGCTCATACGAATCTAAGTTGCACGTAAAGACCGGGTTAATAAATGAGCCATTAAGACCACACGTTCGGCTCTACCTTAGGCGATTGGAATGCGACGCATGACTCGTTCACTCTGCAGTGGCCCACATGAGTGCAAGACCAACGCGAAGACGACGTGCTGGTTTTTTTGGGAAACCTTTCAGTAATGGTGTTGTGCAATTTGGTTGCTTTGGTTCTCCATACTTGGACATAACTTTGATACATACGTCACGCTGACTAGAAAATGTTAAGGTTCTGTCCCTTGGATTGTTTAAAGACTTTTGGCATGGACTCGTTAACAAATCACGCTGTGCGCTCAGTCTTAAAATCACATAAACTAATTGGCAACCCATTTATTTTCCTTCTGCGAGGCTGTGTAAGCACTGTGTTAATTTTCACTCACCATATTTCCACCCCGTAGGTTTTCCTCTTGACTAGAGAATTAGTTCAAGAGAGGGGCTGTCTTTCAAAAGACGCTTGTGATTCACTGTTGCTGTTGGAAGCATGAGGGTTCGAGAGGCTATGAAATGTATGCGTCGGATATGACGCCCAGACGAATAATTTACCTTGTGCATGTGTGCCGAGTCCGCATCCATCACTGAGCTAGGCAGGATGTGGCTTTAACGCCTGTCCTTGGTGTACCTACGTGTGTGTGTGTGTGTGTGTGTTGTGGGTGTGTGGTGTGTGTGTGGCTGTGCGCGCGTTTACATTCCACAGTTGATTTAGTGCCGCGGGGCAGCGAGCGTACCCTAGCCATGTTTGTGCTGGGGGACCTGATGGCGTGTAGCCCTGTGTAAATCAGGCCGGCCTCAAACACTTTGGCAGCCTTTTATCCGCGCTGCTCCGGAGCGTGCAAACAAGGAGAGCGGGCGCAGGGCGGAGCGCGAGAGGCGAAAGCGCAGGCGGCGGAAAGGACGTCGATACACACACACACACACACCACACACACACACACACACAAACACACACGATCTCTTATTATGATTATGATTATTGATTATTATATTAGTAATAGTGAGGCTATTTGATTCAGTTAGAGACTACTAAACACACACACACTCATTTAGTTGGCCCAGTTCCCGGTGACTCTGCCTATACTCTCTGTCTATACATAGACATTTCAGCAGAGCTGTGTGAGTGTTGTGCTGTGTGGTGTTGGTGTGTGTGTGTGTG
>NC_045167.1:3993486-4001402 GCF_900700415.2 Clupea harengus | reverse complement strand
AATGAGAGAGGGTAAGAGGGAAGAGAGAGAGGAGAGAGAGAGAGAGAATGAGAGAGGGTAGAGGGAGAAGAGAGAGGGAGAGAGAGAGAGAGAATGAAGAGAGTGGGGCTTTTTGTGCAAATGAAAGAGGCTGTACAATGTGTCTGAATGGCAACGTCCCTGAGGACGGCTGGCGCTGGATCAAGCGGTCCCAGGGAATCGGGTCAGAGACCCCGACCTGCCTGAGGATTAAGCTCCGCTCCGCTTCCAGAAACACACATTTCCCGGCGCCAAGTCCGGTCCCAAAAGAACCCCACTGTCAGTTAGACAGACCTGTGGCGGGGGCCAGTAAGGCACTTTTATCCTCATCAGTCAGAAATATCACTAAATGTTCATGTCGAATTAATGTTAATCAGTCAGAAATATCACTTAATGTTCATGTCTATTAATGTTAATCAGTCAGAAATATCACTAAATGTTCATGTCTATTAATGTTAATCAGTCAGAAATATCACTAAATGTTCATGTCTGTTAATGTTAATCCTCCCAGCAGTCACAGCATTTGGTGCAAATGCTCATCCAACTCTAAAGTAAGATACTTCCGCATAAAATAAAAACTACAAAAATACATTTTGAAGCTACCTAGTGTGGTTATCATATTTATGTTGGGTCATATCTGGAAACAGGGCTATACTGTATTTCAGTTTTCATTTGCGCATGCCTGTACCTTTAACATATGATATTCACAGACAAAATACAGGAATGTTCAGAAAAATATGTTTTAGTCAGAAAGGAGTAACCCCCCCCCCCCCACAAGAATGAAAGAAATCAGACAACTCTCTACAATGGTGAACTTTGGACCATGACCCTAACTAATTTGAAACCCCCTTTATCTTAATTGTATGATTTATGACATACTATACTAATAAAGTTAGGTTTTAAATCATTTTCTCCGTCAAAAATTGTAAATACCGCCATACAGATAAATACGTGCCTAATCAATTATGTTCAGATCTTCGAGATAGGTATATAGAAATATCAAAGATTATGCAGCAAAAGACTTGAGACACTTGTGCAGCAAAAATATATACATTTTAATAGTTTGACATTTGAGCCAAACAGCATAACGCTTTTGCGCATCTAATAACTCGTCCATTTAATTTCTTTTGCTGAAACGGGCGGGAGAAACCCACCGTGTTTTCCTCGCTACCAAGAATGTCGGTCTGTCGAGGGATTGGTGGGGGTTGGTTGTTTAAACCAATAGGCAGAGAGGATCGTTAATGTCATTTCAGCGCCCGTGAACGCCGAGCTCTTTAACCAGAGGGCCAAACGCAGACTGTTTATTCTGCCGCAACTGGCTTTACTGTGGGACTCCTGCTCTGCCCCGATCCGAACACTATGCTCTAAGACCCAGCTATTTAATCTACTTTGTCGGATTCCGAAAAGTGCGCTTTTTAAAATCCAGTTCAAATATTTGGTTGCACGATTGACACCCGAAGTAATGCAAATGTCACCAATCGTGATTATTTCTCACAGTTAAAGGAATATCTATATCAAGGACCCTTTGGGAAAACGCTTCTCATCTTTTAAGGTAAGAATATTGTGTACTCGTGTGTCTGTTCAGCGAAGGTTGCAATGTGTTCACATATAGGGTTGGTAGGTGTAAGAAACAATGGTATTGTTTTGTGGCGTTTCTGTTAACGATGTCCTGTTGTGGTTTGTGTTTTGATAATCCTGAATAGAAGCTGCATAGAAACTCCCGTCTTTAAACACATTCTCTCTGACACTAAAATAAACTATAGTGTTGCCTATCATACATAGTTCAAAGTTTTTCACACTAGGTGATCTTCTCAAAACCAGACTTTCATAGGGGGAAAGTCCTATACACGGCGAATGAGAAAGAGGTGCAACTTGGCACACACAACTGAAGGAAAGCGAGAGAGAAAAAAATGTGTTAGTGTTAATTTATGCAAATTAATGTATGACGGTCTTAATTAAGCTTGCCTTCGGCTTGAATATCTTCACAAACAGGAGAAACGTTTTGTCGAACACTTTCTGTACTTGGCGATGCCAGAGTCCGTGTTTGTCAGACAGCAAATAAGCAATATATAGCCGACATTGGCAGTCACAGATGGCCGTTTCAGTGAGATTTTAGACCCAACAGCGATGCGTTTAAAAAACCCCATGCTTTGACTTAGTTTTGCATTTGGCTTAACGCGGTGTGGAGCCCCCCGAGTCTCCAGATGTGTAGACTCAGCTGTCGCTTGTCACTCAGGTGGCGGCTGACATTACAGCCACTCACTCTCACTCGCTCCGCTAACACACGGCTCCTGCCTGGCGTCTCCTGTTGAAAGGCGGATGGCTTTTTATGGACTTCCAGGCACCCCCTCGTCTTTTGTCACTGCGCTTTTCAGTCCTGACGAGTTTTAATGTTGTTATTACACCAGTGTCACTTTTTAACAAGTCCAAAAAGCAGTCATTCTGACTGCCATCTAAAGTGAAAGGGCTTTGGTGTGTCAACTGATTTCGTTTATCCCGTTTGCTAACAGAGCGGCCCGTTCAGACTCGTGATCAGACTCGTGGTGTCACCTAGTGGTTGGAAAGCTATGTGGTAATTTCAGCACTGCGAATGACGGATACCTTGACCATATGGGCTCCGCTCTGATTTGCACTGTCAGCAATCGAGATGTGAGCGAGCGTTACTATATGTCTTAATTAGACCATGCAGATGAATCTGATTGTCCTTAAGAAATGCGTAAAGACAAATTCCGCTGTTTCCATGTCATCATGTGAGACTGACTTTTACCAATACCCCCCTTGGAGGTAGTCAATGACAAACCAGAGTAAACAAACCCGGTGGGGTGCCAGGTGACCAAGTGTGTCTGCGTAATGAAACAACCGGCGGGTTGCCAGGTTGGGCTCATACGAATCTAAGTTGCACGTAAAGACCGGGTTAATAAATGAGCCATTAAGACCACACGTTCGGCTCTACGTTAGGCGATTGGAATGCGACGCATGACTCGTTCACTCTGCAGTGGCCCACATGAGTGCAAGACCAACGCGAAGACGACGTGCTGGTTTTTTTGGGAAACCTTTCAGTAATGGTGTTGTGCAATTTGGTTGCTTTGGTTCTCCATACTTGGACATAACTTTGATACATACGTCACGCTGACTAGAAAATGTAAAGGTTCTGTCCCTTGGATTGTTTAAAGACTTTTGGCATGGACTCGTCAACAAATCACGCTGTGCGCTCAGTCTTAAAATCACATAAATTAATTGGCAACCCATTTATTTTCCTTCTGCGAGGCTGTGTAAGCACTGTGTTAATTTTCACTCACCATATTTCCACCCCGTAGGTTTTCCTCTTGACTAGATAATTAGTTCAAGAGAGGGGCTGTCTTTCAAAAGACGCTTGTGATTCACTGTTGCTGTTGGAAGCATGAGGGTTCGAGAGGCTATGAAATGTATGCGTCGGATATGACGCCCAGACGAATAATTTACCTTGTGCATGTGTGCCGAGTCCGCATCCATCACTGAGCTAGGCAGGATGTGGGCTTTAACGCCTGTCCTTGTGTACCTACGTGTGTGTGTGTGTGTGTGTGTGTGTGTGTGTGTGTGTGTGCGTGCGCGCGTTTACATTCCACAGTTGATTTAGTGCCGCGGGGCAGCGAGCGTACCCCTAGCCATGTTTGTGCTGGGGGACCTGATGGCGTGTAGCCCTGTGTAAATCAGGCCGGCCTCAAACACTTTGGCAGCCTTTTATCCGCGCTGCCTCCGGAGCGTGCCAAACAAGGAGAGGGGCGCAGGGCGGAGCGCGAGAGGCGAAGCGCAGGCGGCGGAAAGGACGTCGATACACACACACACACACACACACACACACACACACACACACACGATCTCTTATTATGATTATGATTATTATTATTATATTAGTAATAGTGAGGCTATTTGATTCAGTTTAGAGACTTACTGAACACACACACACTCATTTAGTTGGCCCAGTTCCCGGTGACTCTGCCTATACTCTCTGTCTATACATAGACATTTCAGCAGAGCTGTGAGTGTTGTGCCTGTGTGTTTTGGTGTGTGTGTGTGTGTGTGTGTGTGTGTGTAATTGCTCCTTTACAGAATGCAGGCAGAGCAAGCACAGCCAGGGCCAGGGAGCGTGTGTGTGTGTGTGTGTGTGTGTGTGTGTGTGTGTGTGTGGTTTACTGGAGTGGCTCTGCTGGTCTGTCAGTGGTCACCAGCCCTAACACCAAAAGGCTTGTTTGGCTCTCAAAGGCACCCATTATGGTAAGTCTGTGGACAGAGAGAGGAGAGAGAGAGAGAGGAGAGAGAGAGAGAGAGAGAGGGAGAGAGAGAGAGGAGGCGAATTGCTTGCTTAAAGAGCAGCACGGAAAGTAACCCAGTCTGCATGCCCTGCACGCGATTTTACCGTGTGCTGTCGGAATAACAGGGTATGCAAACCGAATCGTTCTGCACAGCATAGCTGTTAGAGATCAAATATATAAATAAACACCATGTAGCAAGCAGGCACATGTTAATATGGTGCCGCGTTAATTGCGCTATCTGACGAAGATTAAAGGTAGTCAATGATTTAACGCTCGCAGACAGACGGTGGATGCAAGCGAGCGAGCCAGCCCGGTTATTAGCACTTGAAAGACGGAGAGAGGGAAGGTAAACACCCCTGACAGACGTGCAGTTGTCTGCGGCCACGCAAGGTGTTCTGATAAGCACATCATAACGGTCAACGGGACTAACACGGACCACCCGGCACAGCAGACGCTCAATGGGGATGCACTGGCTTTCTATATATAAATTATCACCTGGTGTGTTTGGAGAATGAAAGTGTGTGTGTGTGTGTGTGTGTGTGTGTGTGTGTGTGTGTGTGTGTGTGTGTGCGCGTGCAGTTTGGGCGCTTCTCACTGATATGAGGGGTGTGGGTTTGATAATGTGGGTGTGTGTTTATGGGAGAGCAAGCAAGCGGTTTGCACCCTTTGATGCTGGCATGTAGGGTGTTGGTTAGGGGTGTGGGTCTATTACAGTTTTATGTGCGCATCAGTGTTTATCTCTGTGTGTGCATGTGTGTGCGTCTGTGCATGTGTGAGTGAGTGTGTGTCTCTCTCTCTCTCTTCTCCGCCCCATGTGTGTGTGTCCGTCCGTGCATGTGTGAGTGAGTGTGTGTCTCTCTCTCTTCTCCGCCCCATGTGTGAGTGTGTGTGTGTGTGTCTCTCTCTTCTCCGCCCCATGTTAATTGCCCTCATGTGGAAGTCATGGCGTACTCAGGCCTAAGAAAAGCAAGTCTCATCCAACCTCAGAACCATGCAAGGGTGCGGCAAGGGTGTTTATCCCTCCGTATCTCTTCTTTCTTTCTCCTACTCTACCTTGCTCTCCCCATCCTCTCTCTCTCTCTCTCTCTCTCTCTCTCTCTCACACACACACACACACACACCCTGTCTCCATAAACTTAATTACAATAACAAGCTCCCTCTTGGGAGAAGCATGATGCTCTATCCACTGGTGATCTGCCATCTGAACAGACTCTTGGAATGGAGAGGAGAGGAGAGGAGAGGAGAGGACAAGAGAGGAGAGGAGAGAACAGGATAGGAGAGGAGAGGAGAGGAGAGAACAGGAGTTGAGAGGGGAGGTCTGTCCATAAGGAAAATGGGAGGAGAGAACAGGAGATGAGAGAACGGGAGAGGATATGAGAGGAGAGAACAGGAGAGGATATGAGAGGAGAAGTCTGTCCCTAGAGGAAAGGGGAGGAGAGGAGAGAACAGGAGAGGATATGAGAGGAGAAGTCTGTCCCTAGAGGAAAGGGGAGGAGAGGAGAGAACAGGAGAGGAGAGGAGAGAACAGGAGAGGAGAGAAGAGGAGAGGTCTGTCCCTAGAGGAAAGGGGAGCTATCTTATCTGATCTCTTCCTGTCTGGGACTCTGCCTGGTTCCCTCCCTCTCCTTCTAGCTGGGAGGTAAAGTGTCCATGCAGGGCCTCTGCTGCATAAAACATGGGGCTTATCTGTCATTCCACACTAGACCTATCCACAGTGCTGCAAGATCTATTTAGTTATGTACAATGAAGATAATGATCAAATCTTTTTTATTTATATCAAAACATAATTTTTTTTTTAAATGCAAAAGAGTGTTGACTTTTTGTAGATAGTTGTATATCATCCACAAAACAAAATGTACTATTACAAAATGAAAAAACATTAGGTTAAGATTAAATCCTTTTTTTTCCGTCAGGATGGACAGTTGATTTTTCAAATGCTGTAGTGGTTAACGTTGTGGTAATATATCTGGAACTAATCACACTGTAAGTTTTCGCGCCTTCCTCAAACCCACCAAGACCTGCCTACGTGTCTAAGACAAGTCCAACCCGCAGTAATTAGGTGATGCACATAGCGGTTAACAAATGTGTGTTTGCATGTCTTCAGTGAGACTGATTTGCATAATATTGGTATATTTGCCAAACAACCTGCATCCTGTACACAGTCTTTGGTTAAGCACATATTGCTGGTTTGCCGGCATCAGCATTTGGTTCCCAGTAATCTCATATTTCAGTTAGGTGGTCTGTTTACAAGCTTGGGCCTTTCGAGAGAATTTGGTGAAAACAATCATCCCGCCATCTGCTTGCTTTCTTCTGTTGAGACGCGGCTGTGGCCGTGCCAAGCGATGCTTTAATTGGTGCTTATAATAATGAGGTTGTAAATAGACATTGATGGCGTTTACATAATTGACAGACTCCACTCCTCCACAAAAAAAAGAGAGAAAAAAAAAAGAAAAGAAAACAGTCAGTATGCTTCACTTTCAAGAGAAATTACATCAGCGAAGGCTTCATAATAAAAAATCATTGGACTGTGAAATGTAACATGTCTGAGCTTGTTCAGTTTGAGTGTGTGTGTGTTAATGTGTGAATAATGTGTGTGTGTATGTTTTGGTTGTGTCTTTTCATTGTGCATGTGTGTATGTGTGACTGTGCATGCATAGTGTCTGTTATGTCCAGTGTGTGAATATTTGAGTGTGTGTGTGTGGGGGGGGGGTGTGTGTGGGTGTGGGTGTGTGTGTGTGAGTGTGTGTGTGAGTGTGTGTGTGTGTGTGTGTGTGTGTGTGTGTGAGTGTGTGTGTGTGTGTGTGTGTGTCTGTCTGTGTGTGAGTGTGTGTGTCTGTGTGTGTGTGAGTGTGTGTGTGTGAGTGTGTGTGTGTGTGTGTGTGTGAGTGTGTGTGTCTGTGTGTGTGAGTGTGTGTGTGTGTGTGTGAGTGTGTGTGTGTGTGTGTGTGTGTGTGTGTGTGAGTGTGTGTGTGTGTGTGTGTGTGTGTGTGAGTGTGTGTGTGTGTGAGTGTGTGTGTGTGTGTGTGTGTGTGTGTGAGTGTGTGTGTCTGTGTGTGTGTGTGTGAGTGTGTGTGTGTGTGTGTGTGTGTGTGTGTGTGAGTGTGTGTGCTGCATACTTGCTGTGGCATCCCCCTCAGGCCCTGACTTCTGGTATGGGACTGAAAGCTTACCTTTCAATAATACGCTTGTTACACACACACACACACACACACACACACTCACACACACACATACAGAGAGCCCAGGGGTGATCAGTACAGGTTGCAGATCCATGTTCCCTTCCTGGACAAAAACCCTTCGGATCTGATTTGATCTGATTTGATTAGAGTCCGGCGTGATATTATTTCCCTCTTTCATTCCCTGGGAGTGTCGAACAACACTGGAGGTCTGGAGGTCAGAAGATTAGATAAATGATATGCAGTACGTTGAAAGGCCAGCATATATCCCAACTGGTTTCTAGTTTATAAGTTTGTTCAGTGATCTGAGACTGGCACATGTCAACATAAAGTTGTGCAGGTTGCATAAGAAATGGAGTGGCGGTTGTAGAAACATGCACCTGGAAACAAGTAAATATTTCCTGAACCGTGTTTGTTTTGCTCACATGAC
>NC_045167.1:3980986-3990986 GCF_900700415.2 Clupea harengus | reverse complement strand
AAAAGGAGGAAGAGAGAGAGAGAGAGAGAGAGAGAGAGAAATAAATGATTGCTTGCTGTGTAATTAGCGGATGCTGGCTTGGAGGTCTCCCCGGTGCCTATGCCTGTTGTGGCCATAGGGGGCGCTCCTCTGCTGGGCCTGTGGCTCCTGGACTGGGTGGTCCAATAAGACAGAGACTGCTCAGTGCTCAGACCCACACACTCACAGCACACACTCGCAATAAATACATACACACACACACACACACACACACACTCGCAAGGGGAAAACACACACACACACTCTCGCAAGGGGAAAACACACACACACGCTCGCAAGGGGAAGCGACATGTTTGGCCTCAGCAGAACTGACAAGCAACTGAGAAGACTGACACACTTGGAAACGAATCATTTCAAAGTACGAGTGCTTCTAATAATTCTACTGAATTTGAGATTATTAGCAACTTCCGACTGATCACTGGCTCGCAGAAAGGGGAGGTTACGTGTCGGGCGTCAGCAGAACTGACAGCCAAGTGAGAAGAGTGGCCAAAAAAAGACTGGAAATGACGAGGGGTTTTGAGCATGTACTAACATAAGAGGTGGATCATCTCTTCTGGCAGTGCTGTGAGGTGGTAATGATTGTAATTACAGCTCTAATAACTTTCACACAAAGTTCTTTATAGGGAGAGGGAGACGGGAGGAGAAGGGACACATCCCAAAGTGAGAGAACACAAAGATAAAAACACTGACAGGGAATAATTCATCATGGGAAACAAATATAAGAATTTTAAATGGGAGTGGGGAATTTGCAGAAAAGCTTCTAAACATGGAATAGAAATGAATTCTATAAAATAATGAGCAATTTTTTTTTTTTAATTCGAAATAAGATGAGAAGCACGGGAATTTGCTTGCTTGGTGAGTTTGTGAGTGACAGCGTTCAGGCTTCCTCCCTCCATGGTGGTCCAGTAGACCCCCAGGGGAAGGCCCCATCTCAGGGAGCTCTAAAGCAGCCTCCTCTGGAGCTGGGAATGAGAACAAGCTGGATGGATGGCTGTAGACCCCTGGTGTCAGTTTGTCACTGCCTGCCCCGCCAACAGCTTCGCTATTTGAAGTGAGATCAGTATTTATAGAAAACTCCCTCTCAGCACTGTTAACATTGGCAGGGCAATCACATAACATGGCCTGGGTCTGCAGAAACACATACACACGTGTGCACACACACACACACAGAACCCCATACAACTTCAATAACTTCTAATTCCAAGTTATGAGTGATTTTACATTCTAGGAACACCGTATGCTTGTGTGTGTGTGTGTGTGTGTATGTGTGTAAAACAGAGAGAGAGAGAGAGTGTGTGGTCTGGGTTGTGTGTGTGTTTATGTGTGTGTGTGTGTGTGTGTGTGTGTGTGTGGAGTGGGAGCGGGGCGCACACCTGTGAGTGTGATCCCAGTCTGAATGGGCTTAAAGCAGGCAGAGGAAGCTCACCTTTCCCTGTGGAGGTCAGAGTGACCCACGGGGGCCTATTAAAGAGGAATGTATCCGTTCACAATATCAAATTAAACCACCTGGGCCAGCGGACACCGGCGGGGGACTTACTCAATGAACAGGGGGTCAGGTAGGGTGGCACCAGCAAAGCAAAGTCCCCAGAATGCCTTGCAATATACTGGTGTTAATCTTAACTAGTGTGGAGACCACACACACCATCCCTTGATTTGGAGTAAAGGGCCTTACATTGGGCAGTGCTTTACTGTAACATGTCCTCCTTAGTCTGTTAGACTCAGTGGATGACTAGAGATGACTAGATGAGAGAGAGAGAGAGAGAGAGTCAGAGAGAGAGAGAGAGGGCGAGAGAAAGACAGTGAGAGAGAGAGGGAGAGAGAGAGAAAGGGAGAGAGAGGGCGAGAGCAGGGAGAGGGAGAGAGAGAGAGAGAGGGGAGAGAGAGAGGGAGAAGGAGAGAGAGGGTAGGCTGCTTTACTAGCCTCTCCACTGCTGTAGCCCTGCTTGTTGAGACAGCCACGTCAGCCTTGCTCGTGACCCTGAGCGACCTCCTGGTGTGACGACCTAACACAGACCTGCCGCCTGCAGAGAACTCACGCCTCATTGGAGGGGGTCTGTGAGGAAGAGGAGGATTTAACACCCCCTCTAGAGCTGGATGCCAGGCCCCTGTATAACGCCTGCCACACTTGTAAACGTGTAGCCCGTAACTCTCCCCATCTTCCTCTGACTGTTTCCCAGCGCAGGATGCTCTGCTATCTCCCCTTCCTGCTTGGTGGAGGCACACACAAGCACACCATACATACAGGGTATAAAGTCAGCGTTGTCAATATCAAGTAGGTTATAGCAGACTGGTTAAAAAATAGAAACGTTCACATTTAATGACAGCGATACCTACCACATAGTCTGAGTGTTTGTATTGACAGATATCGCACTGATGTGTCATGCTAACTTGTGAACTTTGAGTGCTATGCTAATATCCGAGGAGAACGAATGGCCACTCATAGGACAGGGGCGAGTAAGATTTGAGGTACATAAATGTACTGAGGTACACTCATTGTGTTCCCTATAGGCATTTTGAGTCTTTACGCTGACTTACATGAATGCCATGGAGGTCGGCTATATCATTGTCATGAAGTTGTTGGTTGCATTTGAATTGCATCACATGCACAAGGTTGCAATTACTCAAGAGGTTCTCCACAACAAGCCCTGACAGGCCTCAAAATACATGCCCGCTTCTCTCTTTCACTTTCTCTCTCTCTCTATATATATATGTGTGTGTGTGTGTGTGTGTGTGTTTGTGTGTGTGTGTGTGTGTGTGTGTGTGTGTATATATATCACCCATTATCATTGTATGCCATCTCTTTAAAGGCAGCCCCTTGGCCCCATAGGTTCCCAGTCCCCTTTAGCTATTTGAATAGAATGCCACAGGGTCAGCTGCATCCTGTCAGTAAGGTGTGTGAGTGGCAGTGATGGCGTGAGGATACACACCTCAGCACTGTTCTCAGTGTTCTCAGGAGCGCAGGAGCGTAGGCCAGAGCCAGAAAGACAGGATTCACCCAGAGCCTTGTTCTCTAGGGAGTGTGAAGTTTGAGGTGTGTGTGTGTGTGTGTGTGTGTGTGTGTGTGAATGAGAAACAAAGAGAGTATGAGAAAGACTGTTCTTTGTGGGAAGTAGTGAAGTGAAATGAATGAAGGAAGTAGAGAAGTGTCTCTCTCTCTCTCTCTCTCTCTGTGTGTGTGTGTGTGGGTGTGTGTGTGGGTGTGTGTTTGTAAATGTGTGTGTGTGTGCTGCTGTGTTTGTGCAGCTTTCTTCCCCCCTCTCCGTCTTTGTGGGGATGTAGTCGTTCCACATAAAGTCCCCCTCTCTCCAGAGTAAATGTCTGGGGACGTCAGCGGCTCCTGTATGCTCTTTAACGGCTGTGTCCCCTGTCTGTTTATCTGTCTAGAGCAGCTTTTAAAACTCACACCAAGTCTGTCTCCTCTACACCAGGGGACACAGAGACCCCCCAACCTACACACCAAGCCAAGAGGGGCAAGAAGAAATGCAGTGGGGATTTATGTTTTTTTTTTTGTTTTTTTTTAAAGCAAGGGAATATGGTCTACGTAGTTTCTTAATGATTAACATGCGTTATTATCATTGATCCAAACGGAATGGTAGAACGACAAGAGGGATGTTTTTTCTCCAAGTGTTTCCAGGGGTGTTGGCATCCCTCCACATCCCCACTCATCTCCAACTTTGGAGACTTGTCAAAACAGGAGGCATGGCTGGTTGTACCTATCTACAAGATCGTTGAAAATCATTTAACCTATGAATGCTTGTCACTAATTAGGTATGTAACCTATCAAAACAGTACCCTTGAATGTCTCCTTGACTGACAAGGGTAGTCTTCACATCCTTACCGGTTTCAGTCAGTAGATTGTTTTTTCACAGAAGTGAGTTATTGTCTTGAAAAGTTTTTAATTCCCTCCGGTGGTGTTCTTGTATTCGTAGGTGGCTCACTGCAACATAGTCCTATAATCCAGACGCAGCCGGAGGATTTAGGGAATCCTGTTAGGCTTTGTTATAATTGAGCTTTAGCTCTGCCTCATGCAGCTTAAAGAGTCTTTGTGCCAGTTTCATTACTTTCACTGAGGACCAAAAGAGTTTAGCTGCAGCCTATATTTATATTATACGTTGTTATACACGGGCATGGAACATCATTTCTCATTTAATGCCATAGAATCGGTTTTAAAATCCCACCGTATTTTGTGATCAAGATTAGGAACTCAGCGCTTCTGTGTTGGAGAGAAAGAGCTGAGCATAGACTTGCTAGGGTAAAATTAGATCCTGGGGTTTATAGATTTGTGTTTGACACTGTTTTCCAGATGTTTTCTGTCAAAAACGAAGACCAGGATAGACTTCTTTTTTTTTTTGGCAGGAATTCGGCTCTCTTATTGTCAATGCAATGCAAACTGACATGCCCTGGTCATGTGAAAAGATATCTGAAGTTGTATACATTTGCGTGTGACAATAAGAAGACATTTATGAATAAAAGAACCACTATGTTTTTCCATCCAGATAAGTTTCATCAACACTAAGGTCAGGGTCAGGATAGCCATATTGTCTTGTGTGATATACTGTGATAGGTGAAAATTCACCCTAGTTACCTCAGGACTCCGGAGCTGCATATAAGTATATTTATTAGACAAACAACAATTGCAATCGGGCTCACTCCCAGCACAAGGCTGAAAGCGAAGCAATGATAAACACATCGCACAAGGTTTATATAGACAGAAGTTGAGCGTTCAGCAGAGAAAACCACGTGGTGGATTTCTGATGTCCGAGGCAAGGATGGAAGTTTTGCAAGGTTGGAAGAAGCACAGTTCGACCCTTCTTATCACTTCTGGTCTAAACATGCTCTTGTACATATGCAGACTAAGTGGCACCTAATATTCTAAGTTACACACGCACACAGAAACACAGAAAAGCCATGTTTCTGTTTTCATAAGCACATGATTCATACAAGGAATTAATAATACAAGGCACTTGATTATTATATTCTTAAGTCATTAACAGTGTTTGGAAATTATCTCCATCATACTGCCTTCCTGTCAGGGAGTGAGTCAAACTGCTGAGCTGTCCTGGTCTGGTGACGTGGTGCTCTCCCACCGGGGAGGGGGGGGGCGTGGGCAGCGTCCAAAGGTCTGTGTCTGCAGCAGAAAACCCTGTAAAACATACAGCAGAAGAGGTTACCCAAAGGTTAGCGGGATAACAAGCCCGGCATGTCAGCCTGGACCTCTCTGCCGTAAATGGCAGTTAAGTGTCAAAGCTCCTTGATAATTTGCCCCCCCCCCCCCCCCCCCCCCTTTGTCTTTTCTCAAGGAAGAGTCAGGGGACTTTTACTGGACTTTATGGCCCTTGTCTTATTGTTGCGGAGGTGTGGGGAGAGATAGCACTCGCTGGGAGGCTATTAAATCCTGGCACACAACTCTGTGTTCACCTTTTACGAGTGCAGGGATCACACCCCTATGGTATGATACTTAACATTGACTCTAAATATTAACATGGCACTGGGAAGAGGTGTGAGTCCGGACCCTAGGCGATGGCACTCTCCTGCTGAACTCCCATAAAGTCCTGGAGAAGCCTACATGCTTGGACCAAAGGTGCTTGGCTTTGTATCTGTGGAAGAACTAGTAAAGGTTCATATAAGAGCCATTTTTAAGAACCGGTCCCCCTTGCAACCTGTTCTTTGTTCTGAAGAGAAAGGGTCTATTGCAGATAACATTCTACTAGTTCCCAAACATTCTACTGAGTGTTAAAGCTTTAATGATTCAGACTCTCTCTATGGAGATCAGCAAAAGGCCTTTGAAGACTGTGTAGTGAAGATTGTGTTGTCACTATTCACTCAATGCATGTCCATTTCCAGGCATACCCGGTGTGAGTTTGACAAGGTGCTTGTGTTGGGAGACTGGGGCAGCTCAATCAAAAAGGAAACTATGTTAATGTCTGTCTGATGTGTTTTGGGTCGCAGAAAAGGTAATGGTCATCTATTTGCATTGTAATGACCGGCGAGGGCCATCAGGCATATCCCAGGGCACCTCTGCCAGTGGGGTTGGTGTGAGTGGTGGGTATATGCCCAGGCATGTTGATGGCAGTGCTGCTGATGGCTTGTGACATATGGTGCAGTAAGGTGAGGTGAGGCGAGGGCTAGCACCACCCCGTGGGCACCCTGGAGTGTGTGTGGCTCTTCATAGTGAGCCTGAGGTGTGAGATCCTCTGTTGCTTGTGTTTCTTGCGTTGCGTTGAGTCCGGGCACGACCCTTTTTAACGTTACAACAACAGTTCTTCTGGCCTGCAGCAGCGCAGATAGGGCCTGTCTTGTGCACGCATGCTGTTTCTAGTAGGCCTGCGTTTCCTTTACACATGTTTGCCTCTGGTCTCCCCATCTGGTGTTTGTTTAAGGATGTTTTATGATGCCAAGGGAAGATTGCGTCCAAGCAGGAAACAATAGTTCATTAAAAAAAGAAAATGTTCCGCTCGCAACACCCCCTGCAGCGTCACCGGGAGCGAACCGGGCCCTGCCAAGCAGCGCACCGTCACCACTCCGCTCCGCCTGCCCTCAAGCTCTTTGGTGATGTTGACGTGAAGAAATAGAACACCTGGATGCCTAAGATGGCTGCCAGACCACAGTGACGAGGCGAACTGTACGGCCATTGTTGTCAGTCACAGCGCTGGGCTGATGCGCGAGTCTGCTCTGCGGCACTGATTGAGACACACACACCTCTTTGTTCTGACTCGGGGACGACCACATTAGCACCGGATGGGTATGGGGGCGATGCATACTCCTCATTAGAGATGGGTGCCACTCATTCCTGAGACGGATGGCAGAGATTCCTGGCAGCCACTGTGTTTACACTATATAAACCATCAGCTTCCCACACTGCGGTATTCTTTCCACACTATCATTTCATAATGATGTTGTTGTAAGAAGAGCGCAGGCCTCAGGACGTGTGTGTGTGTGTGTGTGTGTGTGTGTGTGTGTGTGTGTGTGTGTGTGTGTGTGTGTGTGTGTGTGTGTGTGTGTGTGTGTATGTGTGTGTGTGTGTGTGTGTGTGTGTGTCTGTGTGATGGACTAGGTCTATTCTTTAAGGTTGGGATTTTTGCAGGTAGGTTATAATGTCCAGTGCCTCTTAGTAATGGGCTGACATTGGATATCATTTGTAGGAGAGAAGGCTTTTGTGTGTGTGTGTGTGTGTGTGTGTGCCAAAGGTTACTGAATAAACCCCTCATTAGTTAAGGCAGCACAGACATGTGAATGAAGCCATTAGGCCGGTGTCAATTGGCGTGGCGAAGTGGTGAAATGTATGTGCCGTCTGAGATAATGGCCGTCCGGAGGAAGCCCACCGCTTTACAACGGGGACGCAGGAAACACAGTCTAGGTGTTTAGCTCTGGACTTCCTCTTCCTGCCGAGGGGTAGTGCAGAGGTAGCCGGGGCAAAGAGCTCAGACGTCTCGAAGTCCTAGAAAGATACAGGAAGGGATGTGTCACCTTACGGAACAGCACACACACACACACACACACACACACACACACACACACACACACACACACACTTAGACACACACACCAGGACCCCAAGGAGACAGCAAGGTCAACGGTCAACTGTCTGTCTTTCTCCTTTTTTGTTTCTCCTGCGGGGTGTCTATTTTTTTTTTCTCTTTTTGTTGTGTCTTCATTCTCAGCGGGACCCCAAAGAGTCACTGACCACAACCCCAGTTCAGTTGAGTGAAAGGACCATGTCAACCTACCCCCCGCCTCCCAAACAACACCCCCCCTCTGCCCAAAAATGTCTGGGAAAAGAAAAAAAAGGGATTTATCAAAGCGAGATCCCCTCATTCATTTCAAGCTTAGCTCATCTCTGTGGCAGTGGCTGACATTAAGTCCACCGGCTGCCCTCCCGAGGACACATACGCCTCTAAATGTTCACACTGTGGAGCTTTAAACAACTGCCCTCCCTAGGACACATACGCCTCTAAATGTTCAGACTGTGGAGCTTTAAACAACTGCCCTCCCTAGGACACATACGCCTCTAAATGTGCACACTGTGGACCTTATGCATTAAACAACTTCCACAAGGGACCAAAAAAAGTTCTGGATGACATCTGAGCTGTTTAGTGAGTTCCAGAATCTACCACTATCTAATGGTAGAACCCTCCTTAAGGTCCACTATGCATTCAGTTAACCGTTGGACTGTGTAGCGGGTAATGAATTCCTTGTTTTTTTCTTGAGGACTCAGTGGTGATCTTGACAAGTGATCTTTGCAGGGTCATTCCAGGACTGATTTAGTTCAGGCACTTCAGCCTCGGCTGTGCCAAAGACTAGGAGACACTTTTAATATATTTTTCCCAGTGGGTTCTTATTTATTCACAGGGTCTATAACTCATATCGACTGCTAACGCAAGTTGGGATGTTGTGGTGTCACGGCATGGGGTTCGTCTTGTGAGTGTGTGTTTGTGTGTGTGTGTGTGTGTGTGTGTGTGTGTGTGTGTGTGCCTGTGTGTGTAGAGGGATTCAGGCATGGGGGTTTCCTTTTGTTTGCTGCACAATGATGAAGCCTCATTTGTCATGAGGGTTTTAAAGAGGGTCACCGTGGCTTTTGAACCTGCCATCATGTGTCACAGAGGAGATTTGTTTAAGCATCTTGCCACAGTACAAACATAGTGTTGTAGCTTTCGCAGTGCTAAAGGTCTGATTCAGTATGGTGGGATAGTTTGTGATCTTGTGCTTGGTTACACACTTGACAGAATGGTGCACACTTGGTAGTCCACAGTGTGTAAGTTTTCAGAATGGTGCACACTTGGTAGTCCACAGTGTGTAAGTTTGCTGGGGTTCCGAATGGTCACACCAGCAACCACAATGACATCATTGTATTGTGGCCAAAATAAAGGATGCTCCAGACACATATTAGACAGGACACACACACACACACACACACACACACACACACACACACACACACACACACACACACACACACACACACACACACACACACACACACACACACATTCTCCACTGAATGTGTTAACATTATGCAGAGCCTTTAAAGCCTAGCTGTAACTGCACCAGGTACAACCATCTGTCTATATATATCTCCATGGCAAACGACAGCCTTGCTAGCACCCCTCTGAGGTGTAGTCATCTCATGCACTGAACCCACACAAGCTGTTGCCCCTGGAATGCCATCACACACACGCAGAAGTGGGGCCTTGCTCTACAAGGTCAGAAGCCTTGGTGATGGATATTTGCAAGCAGAATGAGCAGTGTGTGTGTGTGTGTGTGTGTGTGTGTGTGTGTTTGTATGCACATGGTTTCTGTTTCTGTGCGTTTGTTTGTGCATGTATGTGTGCTTGTGTGTATGTGTGTGTGTGTGTGTGTGTGTGTGTGTGTGTGTGTGTGTGTCTTTCCCCCTGTCTCTCCCCTGCAGCAGCTCTGTGCTTGAAGTGCAGGGAGAGGAGGAGCCAAGTGTTTGTGGGGCGGGCTGAAAAGGCTCGACTCGGGGGAGAGTCGCTCACTCTAGAGCTCTCACACGCCCCACTCACACACACACACACACACTCACTCACTCTCTCACAGGAGCCAGAGGCACAGAGGGAACTTGTGTTAAACGTGGCTTTCTTACCTGCGCATACACACGCATACATCTGGATGAGGGGCCTTTGCTGCGGTTGAACTTGCAAGGCTTCTCTCAGAGAGAGGAATACGGAGGCAGCCGGTGTGTGTGTAAGAGTTTTCTGAGCGCTCACATTCACAGACCTGCCTGCGCGTTTGGATATGCAGCGTTGGTACAGCCATTCCCTTTGCTCTAACTGCTGAAGACTCTTTTCCCTGTGTGGACGTTTGGGACGCTTAGGATGCTGTTCCTTGAGGTAAGCTTGCGGTCAAATTGCTTTGCAGCGAAATTCCGATTGAAAGGCAATTGTGGCAGCAGGTTGCTAGTTTCTGTCTTTTGTTAAGACAGCCATTAGATCCTCATGTTTTG
>NC_045167.1:3958486-3965986 GCF_900700415.2 Clupea harengus | reverse complement strand
GCATGAGCGTGAAGGGAGCTGAGGCCAGCATCCGGATAGTTGTGTGTGTGTGTGTTTGTGTGTGTGTGTGAGTGTGTGTGTGTGTGTTACTGTAAATTAAATTAAAGTTGATCGGAAAAACCCGGGAGTGAGATGGTAATCCCCGCACTGTGGCAGATGTTAGCCGTCACCACGGGGCATTTGTGTGTGAGACTGAACAACGTACCGTAGCGTAGCGTAGCGTAGCGTAGCGTAGCGGCATACCGTAGCGTAGCGTAGCGTAGCGCACCGTAGCGTAGCGAGGCATACCGTAGCGTAGCGTAGCGGGGCATACCGTAGCGTAGCGGGGCATACCGTAGCGGTGGGGTGCTGCAGAGTTAAGTCTCCCGTTTCCGACGGCTGCAACCTCACAGGACACACAACACCATAGGATGTCCAAGGCCGGCAGTGGGGGCTGTGGTAATAAGGAACAGCTGGGGACGGTGTACTGTAGCCTGGCCGGCTATAAAAAGACTCCGGGAGGGCTGTTTGGTCATGCCCTTGCCTCGCTAGCTGATCCTCAAGGCTACGACAAGGCCCTGTGGAAAAAACTTAAATGCCTGTGCGTGTAAAAAAAAATGACACTCATACCTGCAGTGCGCACACACACACACACATACACACACCCCCCCACACACACACACATCCACACACACACACGCATACACACACCCCCACACACATGAGCGATGGGGAGCTGATTCAGGGGATGTTGAAGACTGAGAAGATGTTTTCCATATGCATTGTTTAAAGTTATGCAGAACACTCCAATAACACTCTCCTTCTCTTTCCCACACACTCTCTTTCTCTACCTTTCTCTTTCTTCCCCTCTGTCCTTCTCTATCCCCCTCTCTCTCCCTCTCTTTAGTGTGGAGAGGGCATCGGTGGCGGTGAGATGGCGGTGTTCGCCTCCAGGGCCGGTGTGGGCCCCTGCTGGCACCCGGCGTGTTTCGCGTGCTCCACGTGCCACGAGCTGCTGGTGGACCTCATCTACTTCTACCACAACGGCAAGATCCAGTGCGGACGGCATCACGCCGAGCTCCTCAAACCACGCTGCTCCGCCTGCGATGAGGTGTGCTTACATACACACACACACACACACACACCGAGACACACACAAGTCACACACACACACACACACCGAGACACACACAAGACACACACACACACAGAGACACACACAAGTCACACACACACACACACAAGACACACACACACACACAGACACACACACACACACACACACACACAGACACACACAAACACACACACACACACACACACACACACACAGACAGACACACACAAGACACACACAAACACATTCATACACACACACACACACACACATTCATACACACACAAGACACACACACACACACACACACACACATTCATATACACACAACACACACACACACAACACACACACACACACACACAGAGACACACACAAGACACAAACACACACACTCTTATTCTATGTGAACTTGTGCGTGTATGTGTTAGCAAAATGCAAATACATCTGACTAAAGCACACTGGTGATAACCTCCGAGAACTTAACAGGACTGTGTGTGTGTGTGTTTAGATTATCTTCGCAGACGAGTGCACGGAGGCGGAGGGCCGCCACTGGCACATGAACCACTTCGCCTGCTTTGAGTGTGAGACGGTGCTGGGGGGGCAGCGCTACATCATGAAGGACGGAAGGCCCTTCTGCTGCTCCTGCTTCGAGTCGCTCTACGCCGAGTACTGCGAGGCCTGCGGAGAGAACATCGGTGAGGGTGGTGATGATGATGATGATGATGATGATGATGGCGGCATTTCTCCCCACACTTTCATGCTTGAAACCCTTTCCCTCTTATCTGCTGATGTCCTCTGCCTTCTATCTCTCTCTCCTATTGGTACTCACTCCATCTCTGACTGATTCCCATTAGACGTTCGCTGGCTGTTTTTCCTCCAACTCAGCCCTGATGGTGTCCCTTTGCACTTCCTCTTATTTATTTTGCCTTTGTTTTTCTCTTTCGATTGTTCGATTTCTCTTTCGATTGTCTTTACTAATTAATAAAAGTCTTTCATCTATTCCCCTCAGTCCTTCACCCCTTGATACGCATGTGTTGTTTATTTGCTGAATAAAGATTACTGATCTAAAGGTTCCCCAATTCTCTTTTCCCCATGATGTTAATAGTTCTAATATGACTGCACTCTCGTTCCCTGAGCTTGTGTCCACCTAGCCCTGTGCTCTCACTCTGTGTCTCTTTCCCCTCTCTCACTTTCTCTCAGTTTACGTGAACAGTGTTTGAATGAAATAACGTCTGGTCTTTGTGCACGCATCCAATTTGTTTCAATTAAGAACTATCCCGGTAACAGTTCCTGTGGTTCTCCCTCAGGTGTGGACCACGCCCAGATGACGTACGAGGGCATCCACTGGCACGCCACGGACAAGTGCTTCTGCTGCGCCCACTGCAAGAGCTCCCTGCTGGGCTGCCCCTTCCTGCCCAAGGAGGGCCGCATCTACTGCTCCAAGGCCTGCAGCCAGGGCGAGGACCTCCACCTGTCCGACTCCTCCGACTCCGCTTTCCAGTCGGCGCGCTCCAGAGAGTCCCGCCGCAGCGTGCGCGTGGGCAAGAGCAGTCGCCCCGGCGACCAGCACACCCGGGCCGCGGCTCAGACGCACTCTCCCGCGGGCGACTACCGGGTGGGCAGCAGCAGCGGCGGCGGCGGCGGCGCCGGCGTGGTTGGCGGGGGTGTGTGCGGGGCGCCCGCGATGGAGGGAGTGTGTGAGAAGCTGGCCCAGCTGGAGTTTGGCGACGGGCACTTGTGGATGGGCGAGCAGGAGCCCGGCGAGGAAGAGGAGCGAGAGGAGGACGAAGAGGAGTGGGCGCAGCACGAGGACTACATGACGCAACTGCTCCTCAAGTTCGGCGAGAAGGGCATCTTCGGACCCCCGGAGAACGGCGGCACCGCTGACCCGCGGGGACGACCCGGAATCAGCGGCGAGCCGTGGAGGCTGATGGACTCCTCAGACGCCCACTCCAAGCTAGAGATGAAGACGGGCCCGGTCCATCAGAACCAACACCAACACCAGAACCAGAACCTCCCTCTTCAGAGCCACGGGCTGGCCAGCAAGAAGCACCAGGCTGACATGTACTGGGCCCAGTCTCAGGACGGGCTGGGAGACTCGGCCTACGGGAGCCACCCGGGCCCCGCGAGCGCCCGGAAGATCCAGGAGCTGGAGCTGGACCAGGCCGGCGGCGGCGCCGGGTTCTGGAGCGCGCCCCGCCAGTGGTATGAGGACTCGCTGGAGTGCATCACGGACGAGCTGAGGAAGGCAGAGCAGAGCGTGGGAGACTCCATGGACTCCCTGGCCCTGTCCAACATCACAGGTCAGGACACTTCACAGCTGACGTGTGTTAGCAGTGCAGTAGGCTGCAGGCCTTGGAGCAGCAGTTTACAGTATAATTTATAACATCCATTAATTACTATTATATTACTTTATTACTCTTTATATTACATTATAACAGTTTATTACTATTAAATTACTTTATTACTATTTATATTACATTATAACAGTTTATTACTATTAAATTACTTTATTACTATTTATATTACTTTATAGCAGTGTATTACTAATCGGTGTGAAGCAGCTTTTTTTCCTCCGTTTACATTAAGAATTGTCTGGATTAGGTCAAGGGGGTGCATTTCACAAATCTATACAAACTTCAAGTGCATAATCCTCTCTTGTGTTTCTCTCAGGGGCGTCAGTGGAAGGGGAGAGCCAAGACAGGCAGCTGCTGTACTCCCTGCAGGCGCTGAAGGAGTCGGAGGCCGAGGACTGCGACAAGCTGAGCAACATGGGCACGCTCAACTCCTCCATGATACACCGCAGCACCAACTCCCTCAAGAGCCTCGGCTCCGAGCTCGACCAGGTGGACGCCGCCCGTGAGGAGGAGGAGGAGGAGGAGGAGGAGGAGGAAGAGGAGGTGATGGGGCTGGGGATGGGAGGAGAGGCCCACTTGCCAGAGGAGATGGCTTCGCCTGTGCACTTGCCGGTTCTTCGGAGAACTCGCTCGCAGTCGCGGCCCCAGCAGGTGAAGTTTTCCGACGACGTTCTGGAAGGCGGGTTGGCGTATGGGGAGGCGGTGGTGCAGCGTCAGGCTCCCCAGAGCGAGCGACCCAGTCGCCGGGTCTACCGCGCGGACGAGCCGGACCGCCGCTCCGTCCAGCTGCGCCAGTCGCACTCTCACCACCGCAAGCGGCGTCACGGACGCAAAACCCGCTCGGACAACGCCCTGCACCTCGCCCAGCACGAGCGCGCTCCCGCCTCCACTCGCCTCCGCTACGACCACCAGGGGGCGCCGGCAGCGGTGGCGACGTCTTCGGCCGGCCAGCTCCGGCCTGACCCGAAACCCCGTCTCCACGGTCACCCTGGTCCACAGCGGCAGCTCTCGTACCCGCACACGACGTCCGACTACGCCCTGCAGCACGCGGCGCGCTCCGCGCACTTCCGCGGCCTCTACGGCGACGGCGACTACGCCTACGAGGACGAGGACTGGTGCTCCACGTGCTCGTCCTCCTCGTCCGAGTCCGAGGAGGAGGGCTTCTTCCTGGGCCAGCCCATCCCCCGGCCGCGCCTGCAGAGGATGCACTACTACGTGGACGACCTCCCGACCCCTGTGACGGCGATGTCCACCGGACACCCCTACGACTCGCGGACTAAAGCCAAGAAGAGGGGTCACCGGGGGAAGAACTGCATTATCTCCTAAACACAATCTCCTCTTGATGTGTGTGTACTCTTCCGCAGAGACTGATTGGACAGATATGGACAGAGGGAGGGGTGTGTGTGTGTGTGTGTGTGTGTGTGTGTGTGTTTGTGTATCCGCTCAGAGTGCAAACTTTGGTTGTAAGGAATTTTGAACACGTCAAGGTATTTAGAGAGAGTTTTCATGCGTTCCTTCAAGGCTTTATTTCTGGTAGACTACTTTGGCTAGTGGACTGCCAGAAACATTAACAGGAAAACAGGAAAAATAAATGTCATCTCCATTCGTACAAAGTTCCTACATTATTCTCCCGTTTTGACAAGACGTCAGGTATCCTTAAATAATTGAGAGCAATTGCTGACGATGGCTTTATGTGCCAATATAGCTTATTTAACCATGTGTAAAAATACACGTCCTGTTTTATTGAGAAGCACATCAGTAAAGACAGAACTCATGTCAGTTAATATTCATGAAATAATAACACTCCACCACACACACCACAAATCAATGCTCTCTGTGACACACAAGGAAAATATGAGAAGTTATTACTTCCTCTAAGGTCAAAGGTCACAACCCCAATCCCAGGTCATTTAGTCTCATAGCAAGACTGGGATCATATTTTATTTTTCACCGATTTGCCAACAGCAGCATGTTTTATGTATTTCATGTTTGTATGAACCATTCAAAGTATTCAAGTCATAAGCAATATTTTGTGCATTGTATAGCAACATTGTTCCCAATAAGAAAAGAAAGACGTTACAATAGCACCTAGAGACTAATTAATAGAATTTATTTAATAGAATAAACATTCATGTATATTTGTTAAATTAAAAGTTTAATACTGATATTTTTTATATATGAGTGTGTCCAATAATGCCTTTTTTAATGTTTCTGATGTGGAATATGAGGAGCGAAGCTGACGTGTTTCTTATAAAGTGGCCATCTAACCTCTACTCTCTAAACTTTGTCTGTAAACATGTCAAAAACGGCTGTACATAGCAATCCCTGCTTCCTGGTTTCAGAGTACTGAAAGAAAATATGTCTGATATGGTTTAGTTTGCCCTACCCGTGTCACCCGAGTTATTCTCTGATAGTAACATGCACGTGCCTTGGGTTTTAAAAACAATTTTAATAATAATAATTATAATTATAATATGTAACCATGACAGCATAAGGTGTGTATACCACAGGTAACTATATTCAATTTTTTTTTTGTTTTGTTCTCCAACTTACATGTAATGTAAAGAGAGCTTTAATAAATATTGTGCTAAACTATTCGGACGTCTTCATGAGAGATGGTTTGTTTGTAGGACAAGACGCACGTGACGGACAATGTACGAATGTCCTCTCCAGAATGTGAACATTTACAAGGTAGTTGTGGTTCTGGCCCTTCGGTGACCGTCACAGAAGAATGTATATATGATTTTACAATGTATTCATTTGTGTCAATTCCTTTAACAATGAACGAGTGAGTGAATGAGGAATCGAACAAAACATAAATCACAGAAAATAAATATTATTCTTTTTTTTATTATAATAGAAAGGAAGGAATTTCAATTATTATGAAATAATAACTTTATTTACAAATATGGTTCACAAAAAATGTTGCATAAGTTTAAAAAATAAAAGGTTGGAAAAAAACTAAAAAAAAACACACCAAAATGAAATATTATATATGCCGATATATATGCTATAAATTGTCCAAAAGCAAACAAAACAACAAAAAAAGATGGTATACCACATTTCGATTCCAAGTTTCATCCACATTGTCAGTTACAGTACAAAACATTTTATGAAAGTTTGAGTCTGAGTGTTTGGTTACAAACGACAACAAAAAAAAATGAAAAAAAGAATTGTAACATCACTTGATGTCACAGAAGACTGGGACATCAGACCGATGAAGTCGTTGTTGATTTCCTGCAGTTTTTCCTCCCTTTACTATGCTGACTGTTGACAGGATTGTATAAATGAATCCGCTTTAATCAACGTTTCAGACGTATACTGCATGAAGTCTTTCTGAACTCCTCCTATGGCTTATTCATAGGGTTCCCCCTGATTCCTCAACTTGTGGAAAATATGGTCAATTATTCAGAGTGATTTGGAGCACGGATAACCAGACGCTGAGATTCTGTCTTTGATCGTTTGTCACATCAGACTCACAGCCTGATGAATGCTTAATGAGAGGCGTAAAAAACACACTTCACTTCACGTCCTTCACTTTAGACGACTTTGTGGGCTTTGATCGGATCAGATTAGTTTAGTTCTGGAAAATCAACAAAATCAAGAAAGTAATACTTGGAGAAGAAACCATATCCAAATGTTCAGGGCTCCACGAGCGCTAGAGCACGGGACATCGTGTGCAATGCAACACTTACTCTGGGCAAGAGAGACACATGGTCATGACCACACCAAACTGATGGCTCCCTCAAAACAATAAAAAAAATCATCACCGAGATTGTTACCCCGTCTCTGTCTTACACACGTTTGCACACATCCTAGTTTGACAGTGTAAGACTTTTGCATTGCAACAAGACGAGCCACCGGATGGACCCCCGGATGTTGCCTGCCTGAATCCCATGGGGTGTGGCTAACATCGACAGGTGAGCTCAGGAGTGCCCAGGTGTGCCCAGGTGTGCGCCTCAGGCCGAGGGCTCGGCGTGCCGCGTCATGTCGTCGAGGTTGGCGATGAAGGTGCGCAGGTCGTCCAGGCAACGCTCGCGGATG
>NC_045167.1:3947540-3950486 GCF_900700415.2 Clupea harengus | reverse complement strand
TGTGGCAAGAGTCTCCTGCCCCCTCCGTGGTTGATACGGTGCTCCGGCTGTGTTGTCCATAACAGCTTGTGACAAAACACAGTGACTGGCCTACAGCTCTGTTGACTCAGGAGCACAGGGTGTGGCGGGTCGATGGGAAAGGGCTTTAGTGACGGGGTTTGGGGGTCACTACCGAGCAACGTGCCGGCGGTGCTTGCTTCAACCTTGCACACAACAATGCGTTCCACAACAACAACGTTTTCTGAGGCGGTGTGTGTGTGTGTGTGTGTGGAGGGCTAGAGAGACAATCAGAAACTACACTCCTCCTCCATGTCTTTGACGTCAGTGCAAGATAGGTGTTAAGGACAGCCCCCCCACCTCCACCCTGCTAGACTGGCGGCATCTGTTGGAGTGGGCCTTCCTAAATCCCCCCCCACACACACACAGACACACAGACACACTCACACAGAAACGCACACACACACACATGACCCCCTGCTTGCAAATAAATTGTGCTGTTTAATCGGCAGCTGGTGGGCTCCTCCAACATGCCGGGGTGCTGCGTTCGTGACGTACATATGCACACACACTCACGCCACACATGCGCACACACACTCACACACATATAATGTCATTTACATGACTACATGTGTGACACAGTACATCAGAGAATGAGCTTGGACACACACACACCTACAAACACTGTAATTCACTTTACCATAGTGGCAAATTATTTACAGCCCACATAAACACCCTGGCATGCACACAAACATTCTCACGCACACACACAAACTATCTCTCCCTCTCTCACACACACATAGACATACACACACATACAGACTCACAAATCTCTCTCTCACACACACATACACACACACACACACAGACTCACAAATCTCTCTCTCTCACGCACACACACGCAGTCAATGTCACTCACTGTCCCACACTGGCCGGGAGCCACTCTCATCCGCAGGAGTCACCTTGTAATAAACGCCGAGCTTGATGCCAGCTCCAGCCCCCACCTCCCTGCAGCCAGCTTGATGGACAGGCTGTGCTGCCACATCCACACTCACACGGACACCGACACCAGCCACGACTGCCACCGCAGACAGGAAGGCCGAGAAGCAAGCGACACAGGCCTTTGTGTGTGTTATAGGCCTGGGCTGTGTGTGTGTGTGTGTGTGTGTGTGTGAGAGCGTAGAAGATGAATATTCCCCTCTCAAACACACACACACACACACACAGCCCAGGCCTATAACACACACAACACATGTGTGTGTGTGTGTGTGTTTCTGTGGGAGTGTGTGTGCGTACATGTGTGTGTTTCTGCATGAGTGTGTGTGTGTGTGTGTGTGTGCATACATGTGTGTGTTTTCTGCATGAGTGTGTGTGTGTGTGTGTGTGTGTGTGTGTGTGTGATGCCTAATGCCCTCTGAGAGCATGGAGGCAACATATGGGTCTCAGTCCCCTGCCCTTGGCAGCCATTGAGCCTGGGTAGCAGTGCTGGGGATTACTGCCCATGAACATACACACCAGCACTCAGCTAATGACCAACCATACACACCAGATGCATGGAGAAGAGAACAGGGGAGGGAGGGATGGAGAGAGAGAGAGAGAGAGAGAGAGAGAGAGAGAGAGAGGGAGAGAGGGATTGGAAAATGGGAGAAAGGAGGAGATGGGGAGGGAGAGAGGGATAGAAAGAAATATGTAGAGAGATAGAAAGACCCGGGATAGATAAATATATCGATCAATGGATAGATAGATAGATCAATGCATAGATAGATATAGATATATAGATACATTAATGAATATATAGATAGATAGATGGATAGATACATTGATGAATAGACAGATATATAGAAGGATAGATAGACTGAGGAATAGATAGATAAATAGATCAATGCATAGATAGATAGATTGATTGAGGAATAGAACAGAGAGACACACACATACATACATACATACATACATACACAAAACACACACATGCACACACATTTTTTGAATAGCAAAAACCTCATTGGATGACTTTCTGCCTCTCGAGGGTATAGGTAACCACACACAGAGAGCAGGCCAAACTGTCGTTTAAAAGGAAATCTTTATTTTCACTGTTTCACAACACCAAAGCCATCAAATAACTTAAACACTGACTGCAGAAAACAAACAAAGCAAATGCACAAACCACCACCAAAATATTAACAATCTTCAAAAAAAAAATAAAATAAAAAAATAAACAAAACAGAAACAGGAAATCAAAACAATCCAACCAAACAAAAAAAAAGAAAAAAAAAACCTCACAATATCAAGATATCATCATCTTTCTCAGCCTCTTCTCTTCCTTTGACAGATAAACTTGAATCCTCAATTTCGCAAAACAATCAACACTGTTAGCTGTCATGCCAGTAGTGCTATCTGAGGGGCCTATTTACAGGAAACAGCATGAATGGAGAAGGAAGCCCCCATGACCACCCAGGCAGTCTTGCCTGGGACCGAAGCCTCTTTCCTGGGCAGGGGCGACTGGGGAGGCGGGGTGGTCCTGGAGCTGGATTAGTGTGGTGCTCACAGGGGCGTCTGGTATAAAATGGGTTTAAGGGAGTGTGAAGACTGGGCTGTACAGAGCAGAGGAGAGGAAGGATGCTGCTGGACGGATGGAGGGAGAGAGCGCGGGAGGGAGGGAGGGAGGGAGGGAGGGACCACCCCTGTAGCGAAACTAAAGGCACAGGGGATCCACTGAACAACACACATGGCCATTCTGAAAGAGAGAGAGAGAGAGAGAGGAGAGGAAAAAGGTTTGAAAAGAAACTGTCAATCAACATTTATTCTAACTCACTCAGCTCGACATTTGATCCTTCTGCACAGGAACAATCAGCAACTGTAAGTGTGTGTCTGTCTCTGTGTGTGTGTGTGTGTGTCTGTGTGTCTGTCTCTCTGTGTGTGTGTGTGTGTGTGTCTGTGTCTCTGTGTGTG